>NC_057836.1:55034848-55337878 GCF_910594005.1 Cervus elaphus | reverse complement strand
CGCAGGAAAATTATCTATCTCTTTGTTTATGTGGCTCCATTTATCATCGGGTAAACTTACTGGAAATGAGAAAGAAGATTACTGTAATTCATAGAACTACTGATATACTCCTAAAATACTGCTAATTGCATAAGACATTTTAATTACTTGATCATTTCTTTTCAAAAGCACAAAAATAGGTTCCTTTAACGCATCCATCGGCTAGCCCTATTTCTATATCTGAGAAACCAAGAGAACTTCTTGCTTTTCTTTTCTATCTCCCAGGTTAAAGTGTTATAGCACATACCTAACTTCTGAGTACAGCAAATATATTCAACATTCAACCAACATTTATTGATTCCTTTATTTCATAAGGGATAAAGCAAGCCTAGAACTTTTCCTTTATTTTACTTCTTGAATTTTTCCCTTTAGGACATAAGAACCCCAAAGGGAAGAAAAATACAGAAAATACTCCCTTGAATTATTCAAATAACCACTTCAAGCCTTTCTCTCTGTGTATTCCTTGGTGGGCACCTTATAGGGTTGGATGAGTTTTGGTTGTTCAGATGACTTACTGTTTCGAGGCAAAGGAATAAGTGGACTATTAAAGGTTGCTTGCTGTTTGGTGTCAGAACTAAACCTAAGTTGTCTATTCTTGCATCTAAGTTTGTCCTTTTGCCATTTAGCTTTTTAACTTTAAGCAAATCACCCAACCACTAAACATTATTTTCTAAATCGTAGTGATGTAATATAATAAAACCTACATCAAAGGACTCTTTTGAGGATTACATGAGTTAACACATGAAAAAAATGCACATTACTGTTCAGTCATTCCTTCTGTTTTTTATTTTCTTTTGATATAAAATAAAAGCTCTAACCTTAAGAAGTTTTTCTGCCCAGAGAAATGACCACGATTTTATACGTGAACAACAAGAGCATCAAAAACCCAGGGAGAACATGGGAACCAAAGGGAACACCCAGAGGTGCTGCGTGTGATTGTGAGACGCCAGGTCCAGGAGGCAACTGGAGACTGAAATTCTAGCCTGAACACTGTAACCAAGCAATAGTTCTGTCTGGGGGCTGAATCTACCCAAGGTGGGATGCTCTTTTCTAATCTGTTCAAAGGCTTTATAGGAGGCAGTGGGTGACTCTGAAAGAACATCCCTAGGAGACAGAATACGAGTACTCAACTGAATGGCAAAGAGCCTTTCATGTTCATTGTACTAACATTTCGGTCTTAAATGTTTAGTGAATTGAACTAAGTGTTACTGAGTAATGAATCATCCCCAAGTTCTATGTACACTAAAAAAAAATCTGTTGGAAATAGACCGTTTAAATATTCCAAACTATCAAGTATTTTTTTCTTTTTCACTTAACATATATCTCAGAATTATTAATACATTCCAGATAAGTAGTCTTTAAAGGTAGAAGGTAAAGAGGTTATGCTGTATTTACTATAGTTTCACTTCATGTAAAACAAATAAGGAAATGCAAAAAATGTTTGTACGAGAGTTGGCTTTGTTTTTGAGCTCTGCTTTTATGCCTTTCTCTGATGTTTTCTTTATTTTCCATTTATTTTTATTAGTTGGAGGCTAATTACTTTACAATATTGTAGTGGTTTTTGCCATACATTGACATGAATAAGCCATGGATTTACATGTATTCCCCATCCTGAACCCCCCTCCCACTTCCCTCCCCATCCCATCCCTCTGGGTCATCCCAGTGATGTTTTCTTATGCTGCAAATAACTCTTACAATTATAGTTAAGTGAATTGTATAAACCTATAACAACAAGATTTGACTTATATAATATAACCAAACAAAAATATCAGACTGTGCTGACCAGTGCAGAACAATAGTGAATTTCTATTGCTTAGCTAAAACAATTGGTCTAGCATTTCCTAATTTGTGTTCAGTCTCCTTAAAGATAAACATGAAATATACAAAATCATACCATTAAAGTTTGTTCCACTGACTTTAACTAAATAACATCTAGAAATTTTGCTGTCACTCTCTAGCTGAAGAAAGCAATATTTCCTTGGCATGAAATGTCAAATCCAAATTCCTCTGCTGGTCTTGGAAGATTCTCCACCAAATGACCCTTTCCCTCACATCACTTTTTACCATTTTGCTAATTCCAATAAATTAGCAATTAGGTGCTCAAAAAATATCTATGGGAAAAAGAGAAAAAGGGGGACAGGAATATGAATGTGTTTTTTAGAAGCAAAAGGAACTTACTCTCCATTCCACAAAATATCATTCCCATCTCTGACAAGCATATCAATACGAATCTTATCATTATTGACACAGTCTTTCAGATATTAACTTCTTTGAGAACATAAATCTTCTTGGAGGGTCAGTATCAATAAGGCAATTTATTCATCAGTGCTCTCCAATGAAGAAATTTTGGAGCCAGAACAAGAGTAGGTAGTAGATATGTGAAAATTAAAAGCAATACAGAAAGTAATGCTCTGGGAAAGATCGTGCTCTTTGCCTTTGTCCTTGTTAAATATATGTATTTCCTTGGTGAGACATTCAACAATTATTAGCTCCCATACATACTAGAGATATGATTACTAGAAGCTGAAAAAAGCATTCATTCTACAAATATTGAGTTCCTATTACATGCTAAGTTACGTAAGTATAGGGGAACAAATGGTCTGGCTAGGACTTTAAACACTAAATAAAATCATTTCAACTGTGAGAGTATAATACTGGAGAACTGCCAAGAGAACATACAAGGGAGAAATACAACAGTGGGGAAATGGAGAAGAAGTCATTAATAGGCAGCAATTTTCTTATCTTTTAACCAGACATTGTTCACAATTATATCTCATCTAGCAACTAGAATCCTTCAATCCTTGCTTAAAATGCCCTTGAAAAATTGATGCTTTCGAACTATGATGTTGGAGAAGACTCTTGAGAGTCCCTTGGACTGCAAGGAGATCCAACCAGTCCATTCTAAAGGAGATCAGTCCTGGGTGTTCATTGGAAGGACTGATGCTGAAGCTGAAACTCCAATACTTTGGCCACCTCATGCAAAGAGTTGACTCATTGGAAAAGAGCCTGATGCTGGGAGGGATTGGGGGCAGGAGGAGAAGGGGACGACAGAAGATGAGATGGCTGGATGGCATCACCGACTCAATGGGCATGAGTTTGGGTAAACTCCAGAAATTGGTGATGGACAGGGAGGCCTGGCGTGCTGCGATTCATGGGGTCGCAGAGTCGGACACAACTGAGCGACTGAACTGAACTGAACCCCAACTATTTCTTTCTCTCTTTTCCCCCATCAGTAACTTAGTTTTCAGTTCACAAATAAATTACAAGATGCTTATATCCAAACTGAGCTATATAATCTATAAAATAATAAAAAATATAAAATCCAGATTTACTGGACATATTAGAAGGAAATTTATAGTAGAAAAATCATTCAAATAAAAAGATACCATCCCATAGTTGAACATGAATCTTTCAAGAAAAACCACATGTAAATTTTCAGCAACTTTAGTGCCACAGTCATTATGTTAACAAACACTTACTATTAGGATGTGAAATAGAGTTAATTAAAGGTTGTTTTATAAAATATTCTGAAAACATAATTCAGGGTTGTGTTCAGTCTTCCAAACTAGACCATTTTCTTCAAGATTCTGAAAACTTTATATCATTTATATAACTAATATATAATATTACGGGTGACAAAAAGCCTATACCATTGTTATTCTTGTTATATTCATAATTATAAGGACAGGAAAGGCTACCCCATGGACTGAAGCCTGCCAGGCTCCTCTGTCCATGGGGATTCTCCAGGCAAGAATACTGGAGTGGGTTGCCATACCCTCTAACTTGTCTAAATTCTTAGACAAAATAATTTTAACAAATAACAGCCAGCAGAAAGAATCAACACATCCAATTTTGCTTCCACTTGTTCCAAAGAAAATAATTATCTTCAAACTGAAAAAAGAATATCATTTAATATAAAGAAGAACTGAAACTCAAGATAGGTCACACAATAGTTAGAGAATATCATCCAGATGAATGAAGTCCAAGTCTCCAGCCCATGTATGATATACCTCAGGACCAACTAAAAGAACTTAAACATGCTCATTGCTGTTAATGTCTTCTGTAATTCTTCAGATATCACAGTGAGAACAACAGATGACAGAAGACTATGCTTAGTTGCTCAGTCATGTCCAACTCTCTGCGACCCCATGGGCTCTAGCCCCCCAGGCTCCTCTGTCCATGGGGATTCTCCAGGCAAGAATCCTGGAGTGGGTAGCTGTGCCCTCCTCCAGAGGTCTTCCCAACCCAGAGACAGAACCCAGGTCTCCCACATGGCAGGAGGATTCTTTACCATCTGAGCCACCAGGGAAGCCTGAGAATGGGCAAGTCTTTATTCCAATTTTTAAAACAGAAATTGAGACAAAAGAGTAGGAAGTTTGATACCAGTCCCTGCCAAAATTCTTTGAGTTAAGCAGATGATTTTAAGGTCTTAGTGAATAAACAGGTATTCATAAAAATGGAATTTGCTAAATTAAGATATGCTAAGTTACTTCCTTCTTCCTCCCTCCCTTCCTACCTCCTTCTCTCTCCCTTCCCTCTTTCTTTCATTCCTATCTTCCTTTATTTTTGTTATTCAACAAGGGCCTGTCTGACAACTCTAGGGATGCTTTATATATACTGACAAAACAAAGTGTTGCAAAACCAAAGTGTCTGACAAAGAATTTTGTGAACAAGATGAAGAAATCGAGGTTAGTAATAGCAATTAGATTTTTAAAAAATACTTGGCATGAAGAACATGCGATTAATTAGATCTCCAGGAGTTCCCACAGTGCTCTGTTCACCGAGCTTCCTGTGTAACACTTCTATCAATGTCTCCATAAAATGATATGAGTCATAGACATGCTGGTTACATAAAGCAGTGGAAGGATAACCAGCACTTACATGAAATCACCAGCAGTGCTAGCTCAAAATTCATACTCCCATCTTCTCCCTGGATTTACTTAATCAAAATTGAGGAGTTGGGTACAAATCTGTGTTTTTAAGAAGCACTGCTGTTGCTGTTCAGTTGCGTTCGACTCTTTGCAACCCCACCGACTGCAGCACGCCAGGCTCCCCTGTTCTTCGCCATCTCCCAGAGCTTGATCAAACTCATGTCCATCGAGTTGGTAATGCCATCCAAATATCTTGTCCTCCGTCAACCCCTTCTCCTACTGCCTCCAAACCCTCTCAGCATCAGGGTCTTTTCTAATGAGTCGGCTCTTCGCATCAGGTGACCAAAGATTGGAGCAACAGCTTCAGCATCAGTCCTTCCAATGAATGAATATTCAGAACTGATTTCCTTTAGGATTGACTGGCTGGATCTCCTTGCAGTCCAAGGGATTCTCAAGAGCCTTCTCCAACACCTCAGTTCAAAACATCAATTTTTGGCGTTCAGCCTTCTTTATGGTCCAATTCTCACATCCATACATGACTACTGGAAAAACCATAGCTTTGATGGACCTTTGTTGGCAAAGTAATGTCTCTGCTTTTTAATATGCTTTCTAGGTTGATCAGAGCTTTTCTTCCAAGGACCAAGCATCTTTTAATTTCATGGCTGCAGTCACCATCTGCAGTGATTTTGGAGCCCAAGAAAATAGTCTCTCACTGTTTCCATTGTTTCCCCATCTATTTGCCATGGAGTGATGGGACCGGATACCATAATCTTTGTTTTCTGAATGTTGAGTTTTAAGCCAACTTTTTCACTCTCCTCTTTCACCTTCATCAAGAGGCTCTTTAGTTCTTCTTCACTTTCTGCCATAAGGTTGGTGTCATCTGCATAACTGAGATTATGGATATTTCTCCCAGCAATCTTGATTCCAGCTTGGACTTCATCCATCCCAGAATTTTGAATGATGTACTGTGCATGTAAGTTAAATAAGTAGGGTGACAATATACAGCCTTGATGTACTCCTTTCCCAATTTGGAACCACTCCATTGTGCCATGTCTGATTTTAACTAGTGCATCTTGACCGGCAAACAGGTTTCTCTAGAGGCAGGTAAGGTGGTCTGGTATTCTCATTTCTTGACGAATTTTCCACAGTTTGTTGTGATCCACACAGACAAAGGCTTTAGCATAGTCAATGAAGCAGATGTTTTTCTGGAATTCTCTTGCTTTTTCTATGATCCCATAGATGTTGGCAATTTGATCTCTGGTTCCTCTGCCTTTCTGAAATCCAGGTTTAACATCTGGAAGTTCTTGGTTCACGTACTATTGAACTCTAGCTTACAGAAATTTGAGAATTACTTTGCTAACATGTAAAATGAGTGTAACTGTGCAGTAGTTTGAACATTCTTTGGCACTGCATTTCTTTGGGATTGGAATGAAAACTAACCTTTTCTAGTCCTGTGGCCACTGCTGAGCTTTACAAATTTGCTAGCATATTGAATGCAGCACTTTCACAGCATCCTCTTTTAGGGTTTGAAATAGCTCAAATGGAATTTCATCACCTCCATTAGCTTTGCTCGTAGTGATGTTTCCTAAGGGCCACTTGACTTCTCACTCCAGGATGTCTGGCTCTGGGTGAGTGATCACACCATCATGAATGTCTGAGTCATACTACACTTGATCTTAGCCAAAAGGCTGAGAAGTGATGATTGTCTGAGTCATGAAGATCTTTTTTGTATAGTTCTTCTCTGTACTGTTGCCACCTCTTCTTACTATCTTCTGCTTCTGTTAGGTCCCTACCATTTCTGTCCTTTATTGTGCCCATCTTTGCATGAAATGTTCCCTTGGTATCTCTAATTTTCTTGGAGAGATCGCTAGTGTTTTCCCCCACTCTATTGTTTTCCTCTATCTCTTTGCATTGATCACTTAGGAAGTCTTTTTTCTCTCTTCTTGCTATTCTTTGGAACTCTGCATTCAGATAGCTATATCTTTCCTTTTCTCCTTTTCCTTTCACTTCTCTTCTTTTCTTTGCTATTTGTAAGGCCTCCTCAGACAACCACTTTGTCTTTCTTTTTCTTAGGGATGGTTTTGATCACTGCCTCCTGTACAATGTTAGGAACCTCTGTCCATAGTTATTCAGGCACTCTGTCTATCATAACAAGCATTATCATTACTAATTTGCACTCTTAGTTCTAAGAACCTTCACCATTGAGATATGTTCTCTACTCCCAATTACTAACCTCATGTATATAGGAGCCCAAATGAAAAAAAAACAAATATTAAGAATAAAGCTTCTTAGAGAAGTCTTTAAAAGCTCTCAAAGATCCAGGAAATTTTCTTTACTGTGCAGTCCCCTTTAGTCTTGCTACTTGTCCTTGATTATCCTACTCAGCTGAGTTCCTTGATTTGATTTTATTCAGAAGGTCCCCTCTATCCTAAGGATTATTTTTTTTTTTTTATTCTTCCACAGCTTTTAGATTATTTTTTAATGACAACAAAAAAGATGGCATTCTATTTCAGGCTCCACTCAACACCAAATTAACCTAATCTAAGCATCCTAGCCCCGTGGGGGCACCTGACAATAGATATGGGAGCTAGTAATTATTGATACCATCCTCAGTGGTATTAAAAAAAAAAACACTTAAAACACATGATTTTGGATTACTTCTTTCATTTCATTCTCACCATTTCTACCCCACCTCTGTCAACATTCATTTCAGCTATATAAAAATAGTTTGCAGTTCTTCAATTGCAGCTTTATGCTCATCAATGTCATATCATCAAAAAAATCTTTCCTAAAATCTACAAGTCCCTTCTCCATGACGAGACTAATTTATATCTGTAGTTCTTTGGTGCCATCTGCCTCCATCAAAGCACTTTTCACAGTGAAATATGATCTTCACTAAAAAGTAAACTCCTTCATACAGGAAACTGTGCTTCTGATGTATCCCCATTCAAAGCACAAGGCCATATTCTTAGGATATGCTTACTACAAGTTAGAGGGATAGGTAGTTGGATGTTTGGAATCTGTAGGCACTCACCTCACAGGTGGCAGTGTCTGGGACAGGAAGAAAAAAACTTCAAAAAAGTGATGATATCTGAGGTACATCTTGAAGTGATGGAGAAACTAAAGTGGAAGGGCAGATATTTCTCTCCATCACAATAGCCAATAACATTTTTTTGCATCATGAAACTCTCTGAGCTGCATGACAAGAATTTCCTAATGAGTCTTACTCTATCCAGTAAGTTCTATCTCTTAACCATTTTTCTACGCAGTCTTACTGAAATGAAAATCTGAATATGCCCTGCTTCTTAATGTAGTTTGCAAGGTTATTCATAATCTGGCTACTGCTTAACTCTCTTGATTTAATAGTCAGCCCTCCCCAGCTGGAACACTGCGTTCTAATCACATATTAATAACTCCTGGCCAATGCCAAGCTTGTTCTTTTATCTGTGGACTTTTGCACCAAGAATACTCATTCTTTTATTTTTGTCTGAATAACTCCTAATGCTCCTCCAGGGCTCAGTTTCTATAGGACTGTTTTGCATCGTTGTCTTGGGAATGGCTAGATCAGGTCACCTACCATGTACTCTTACAATGCCTTGCATTTATTGTTGCTTTAATGAAGTAATTATCTGTGAAATATCTATCTTCCCAAGATATTACAAACTGCAAAAGAGCAAGGAACTGATTTTTTTTTTCATTACTGCTTCCTCAATGTCTATCATAGTGTCTGGCACATAATAAAGCTCTCACTAAATGTATATGAAACAACAAATACATGATGGATTGAATGAACATGACACCTGCAGTTTAACCACTCACTAGTTCTTCTCACACGCATTTCAAATGCTCTGTCATATAAGATACTGTATTTCCCTAAAGCTATATCTTGGAATTGCATTATAGAACAATGATTGAGTACCAAAAAATCACATCTATGAATAACAACATGTCACAAAATCAAACTCTCAAAAGCTGTAAACATTTATCAACATTTAGAAACATAAAAATTGGACTTTTCATCCAATAAAACAGACTTACATCTACTTGTTATAGTGGTTGGAGCCCCAAAGTAAAATAAAACACCACATAAAATCAACTTCTACTATGTTATAAAGTTTTACTAGCTAAAACAAACATACAAGGAATGAAACTATGGAACAGAACCTTAGGAAGCATTTCTAAAATTTATAAGTTTTTTTAAAGGGAGATTAGGATGACCTTCATTTCTCAACCAGCTTAAGATTTGTTATCCTTTAGGTTGATATTAAAACTCAACATTCAGAAAACTAAGATCATGGCGTCTGGTCCCATCACTTCATGGGAAATAGATGGGGAAACAGTGGAAGCAGTGGCAGACTTTATTTTGGGGGGCTCCAAAATCACTGCAGATGCTGACTGCAGCCATGAAACTAAAAGACACACACTCATTGGAAGGAAAGTTATGACCAACCTAGACAGAATATTAAAAAGCAGAGACATTACTGTGCCAACAAAGGTCTGTCTAGTCAAGGCTATGGTTTTTCCAGTAGTCATGTATGGATGTGAGAGTTGGACTATAAAGAAAGCTGAGCACTGAAGAATTGATATTTTTGAACTGTGGTGTTGGAGAAGACTCTTGAGAGTCCCTTGGACTGCAGGGAGATCCAACCAGTCCATCCTAGAGGAAATCAGTCCAGAGTGTTCACTGGGAGGATTGATGCTGAAGCTGAAACTCCAATACTTCAGCCATCTGATGTGAAGAAATGACTCATTTGAAAAGAGCCTGATGCTGGGAAAGATTGAGGGCAGTAGGAGAAGGGGGCGAGAGAGGATGAGATGGTTGGATGGCATCACTGACTCAATGGACATGAGTTTGAGTAAACTCTGGGAGTTGGTGATGGACAGGGAGGCCTGGCGTGCTGTGGTCCATGGGGTCGCAAACAGTCGGACACGACTGAGTGACTGAACTGAACTGAACGGAGGTTGGTATTATGCAGCATCCAAATATTTGAAACTTCACTAGGAACCTTAGTTGAGAGGGTTTGGAAGACTGGAATCAACCATTATTTAATAATATAATTAACCAATATTTTTCCCCATGGCTTTTGAATTTCTTTATAGATCAGGTACATCAGATCAAAGGTCAGATGGTAAATATTTTAGCTTTGTATATGGTCTCTGATGTGACTACTCAACTCTGCTGATATAGCAGAGAAGCAGACACTATGTAACTGAATAGATGTTGCTGTGTTCCAATAATATTTTATTTAGAAAAACTAAGCAGTGGCAGATTTGGTGTGCAGGCCAGACTTCAGATCGCCATTAAGCAGACAACTGCTGTTTTAACCGCCTAGAACACATAAATTAAAATATTTATATAAAAATAATTTACTAAAACAATTACATAAAATTGATGCTATTATTTCTGTTTCGGGGTAGGGAAAGGAAAGAAAAATTAGCATATTTTGAAAGTGTGCTGTGTTACAGGTACTATATTAACTTCGTGATTTACAGCTATTTTCTTATTTAAGCTTTACACAATCCAATGTGGTAGGTTTTATTACTACGCTTACTTTCAGAAGAGGGAACTGAGGTTCAGCAAGACAGGTAGCTTGTCCACATAATGCAGTTAATAAACAAAAGTCTGAAATCTTTCTATGATACTGAGATCTTTCTATGATGGAGGAACCTACCACCACTTAAAAAAAAAAAAAAATCTCAGTGGGTGGTGATGATAAGCACTGCTGCTTAGGTTCGGGGGAAAAACCATACAGAAGTATTTAAAACTAATAGGTAATATCAGAAAAGAGTTATGATAAAATCTCTACCCCTAAAGGACTTTAAATTTAAACTGGAATTAAAAGTAAGATTCATAAAGTAACTGTAGAAAAAAAGATATACGATGGAAGGCTATCAGATTTTTCAGTAGTTCAGAAAAGAAGGGACTGATGTAGATCACAAGAATATTTAAAGTAAACATTTTTATAAAAGTACTAAGAAAAAATTCAAAACGGAAGCATATCTGGGGTACTAATTTGATTGCTCTTACAGGCTAGAAGACAATTTCAAGTTAACGATGTTTTTTGAAGAGAGACTGATCTGTAATTGACTGTGAATGTACAGTGAGGTCTGCTTGTTTATTTTCCTTGTTTTTCCTTGTGGTATTAATTTTCTGTAATCTCCAAGCACAGTACAGCACTGTCTACTGCTCTAAACATCTTTGTTATAACATTACTTCCATAGATTCACTTTCTTTTTCACAAAGTCACACATTCTTCAAAGTCAAACACAGACTTTCAAGATTTTATTAGAAAATAAAACATCATATTCAGTTGCAATTCCCTTAGAACATGGCTTAGACGGTAAAGTGTCTGCCTACAATGCGGGAGACCTGGGTTCAATCCCTGGGTCAGGAAGATCTCCTGGAGAATGAAATGGCAACCCACTCCAGTATCCTTACCTGAAAATCCCATGGACAGAGGAGCCTGGTAGGCTACAGTTCATGGGGTCACAGAGTCAGACACGACTGAGCGACTGACTTCACTTTCTTTAGAACATTATCTGGATCCCATTTTTCTCCCTCCTTTCCTAAAGCTAACCTTTAAAATAAAGTTGGTAAATATCTTTCCCACCCATTTTTACTGAGTATTTGTCCACAATAATAAGGTACTGTACTGATGTACGTGCTTTTAAAACTACAAAGATGGTATCATATGTAATTATTCTGTCACTTGCTCTTGTCACTGAAAGTTCGAAGACTTTGAAACTTTTGTTTGAAAGTTTTGTTCATTTTCCAGATGTAGTAACTGAGGTTTACTGATCTACTGTTCTTTACACTTTTCTAGACGTTGATATTTCTTCATTTATTCATCTAGTTCCCCAAAAACAGAAATTTTGATTTTATCAGTTTTGTGATTGTTTTTTTTTCACTATTACAGTGTACAATTGATATTTCTATGCATGTTGAATGAAAGTTTCCCTAGAGCTCATACCTACATGTGGCATTACTGAACTCACAGAAATATGCCAAAATGCACATAGAAAAACACTTCTTGAACTGTTTACAAAGTGAAATTTGAATATGGTCAAATTACATCCATCAATAGCAGATAGATATGTAAATTTTAATATAGCTGTGCAATGTTATTAAGGAGAATGGGGGTAGATTGATCAGTTTATTTACTACCTGCCTATCTTCAGACAAATGCCCCAAATTGATTGCTCAGCGAAAAAATCATTCCAAAACTAAATATAAATCTATCTCAATTTTCATATAAGTCAAAAATAAAATTAATAATGTATATGCATAGCTAGAAAAAGTCCCAAGAGAATTAGTTAAGAAATTCATGTTAGTGGTTGTCCATGATATATAGAACAGACATATATTTTCTCTATTCTGTAGTTCTAGATATGCATTATTTAATCTACATCTATAACCAGGATAAACATACAGATATGATTTATTCTTATCTGGATAACAACACATTTAGATTTTCTGGCTATTAGTAAACCTTATAAGGACCATTTCTTCTACTAATTCCTAACTCATTCCTGGTTTTAGCACAACAAACCAGAATCTTTCATAGATTACTGCACGCCCCTCCTTGCCATGCCTTGAGATTTCTCAAAGTTGAAATTATTTATACTCAGGACTTCTCTGGTGGTCCATGGCTAAGACTCCACACTCTTAGTGTAAGGGACCCAGATTCAATCCCTGGTCAGGCAACTAGATCCCACATGCCACAACTAAAGATCCTGCGTGCTACAACAAAGATCAAGGATCCCAGGTGCTGCAACTAAGAACTGATGCAACCAAGTTAATTAATTAATTAAAATTCATTACTCTTACTAATACTACTTTTACCAAGAGCCCTTCTAACACAATCACATTATCTTTCCCAGATCTGGTTCTTAATTACCTTCTAGATTAAATATGGGATTTCAGGTAAAGAAAATTGTAAAATTCTAAACAAGGTGCCCAGTGAAGCTGAAGAGTTACTGTCTCTTGGAGAAATATATTTGGGTGCCCAACCAAGTTTCCTTAGGATGGCATTTACTTGGGTGAATCAAACATTATCCAAAAACCAGACTCTTCTTGCCTGTTCAGTCACTTCAGTCATGTCTGACTCTTTGCAACCCTATGGACTGTAGCCGGCCAGGCTCCTCTGTCCACGGGGATTTTCTAGGCACGAATATTGAAGAAGATTGCCACGCCCTCCTCCAGGGATAGGGCCAACCCAGGGATCAAACCTGTGTCTCCTGCATCTCCTGCATTGCAGGCAGTTTATTTACCCACTGAACCACCTGGGAAGCCTGATTCTTCTTCTTTAATAATCATAAAAATTAATTTCCCTATTGTTCCAAAATTGATGTTCAAGATAATAATGTCCAGGAAGAATTACACATATTCATATGCTGCTATTCACTAGGCATTATATGTAAGGAACTGAGCACATTGTAGCCAATAAGACATGCCAACTCAGAGTCCAACATCTCATCAGCACGAAGTCTAAAATCACACCATCTAAATCAGATGGGGATAAGGCTTCAGTGTAATCCATTATGTTCAGCTCTTGGAGCACAATTCTTCTTCGTCTATGAACATATAAACCTAAAGAGAAAAGTTATCTTACCTCCATCTTCTCAACAAATAATGATAACCCACTCCAGTATTCTTGCCTGGAAAACTTCATGGACAGAGGAGCCTGGTGGACTACAGCCCACAGGGTCCCAAAAAGTCAGACACGACTGAGTGACGAACACACAAACACACTCCACACACACAGGCATAGGATAACAGTTCTCCACACATGTAGATAGGAAGGTCAGCCTTCCTATCTAGAGCTCAGGGTTCTCTTCCAAGATCACTGGGAGAATTCAGATCCTTGATGTTGTAGGACTAAGGCTCACAGTTTGTATAGGCTACCTGTCTCCTAGTCAAAGGCAATTTACAGCATGACTCTGCTTTCTTCTAGGCCAGCAAAAAAAACATCTCTCTTTAAAGAACACATCTGATTAGATCAGGCTCATCTAGTTTAAAAAAATGGTCACCTTTGAATTAACTTAAAATCACTTCATGGGAAATAGATGGGGAAACAGTGGCTGACCTTATTTTGGGGGGCTCCAAAATCACTGCAGATGGTGATTGCAGCCATGAAATTAAAAGACACTTACTCCTTGGAAGGAAAGTTATGACCAACCTAGACAGCATCTTAAAAAGCAGAGCCACTACTTTGCCAACAAAGGTCCGTCTAGTCAAGGCTATGGTTTTTCCAGTGGTCATGTATGAATGTGAGAGTTAGACCATAAAGAAAGCTGAGTGCCGAAGAATTGATGCTTTTGAATTGTGATGTTGGAGAAGACTCTTGAGAGTCCCTTGGACTGCAAGGAGATCCAACCAGTCCATCCTAAAGGAGATCAGTCCCGGGAGTTCATTAGATGGACTGACGCTGAAGCTGAAATTCCAATACTTTGGCCACCTCATGTGAAGAGTTGACTCATTGGAAAAGACCCTGATGCTGGGAGGGATTGGGGGCAGGAGGAGAAGGGGACGACAGAGGATGAGATGGCTGGATGGCATCACCGACACGATGGACATGAGTTTGGGTAAACTCCAGGAGTTGGTGATGGACAGGGAGGCCTGACGTGCTGCGATTCATGGGGTCGCAGAGTCAGACACGACTGAGTGACTGAACTGAACTGAACTGAAAATCAATTGAGTAGGGACCTTAATTACATCTGAAAATTCTTCTATATGTATATATCCCTTTAAGTTAGGAAGAAAATGACCATCTCACTCACAACTTCCCCATCATGACACACATATATATACATACACAAACATATTTAGTAAATCATAAAGTTTTCCCAAGATACATCCATATACTTGCATCTTGCATGATTTTCTTAAGTGGTGCTAAACAGGCTTAGTTTATCAGCAGAGAATATTGGCAGTGGAACTGATCCAAAGAAAGAAGATGAAGAGGTCCCTAAAGGATTTTCAACATTAAGAAGCAGGAGATATTCCGAGAAAGAAGAGAGATCTTCATCAGACACTCAGAGTAGATGCGGACATCAGGACCAAGACAGTGAAACACAAGAGCGCAGCCAGTCAGCCTCTGGCCTGAGGGGAACGGAAATCGCAATGGAAAGGTTGTTTTAAGAAATATTCAGAGGAGCATAATTGCTCACATTCCACATTTTAACTAACCAAGAAGTGGTAATCAGACAGATCTTCTGGGAAAGAGTTTACCAACTGAGGCTACACTTAATCTGGAGATGGACAGATACACTGGAGCAATCTGAGGCACACACACAGCCCCCACCCCCTGCCACCTTCCAGGTGTGGTTCTCAGACTTGTCAACAAGGACAATTTTCTATTTCATATGGACCAAGATTCTGTGTTTAAATGAAATGACAATCCTGTTGCATTACTTTTCTATTGCTGCTTGTAACAAATTACCATAATTTCCTAGCTGAAAAAAACACAAATTTGTTACTTTATAATTCTGTCATTGGGCTGTAGAAGAATCTGTTTTCTTGCCTTTTCCAGTTTCTAGAGGTGAACTGCAATATTTGGTTCATGGTCCCTTCCTCTACCTCCAAAGTTAGCAGCCCAGCATATTAAAATCTCTCTCCTATTCAGATATTCCTGTCTCCATTATGTAACGATATTTTTTATTATATTGGGCCTACTTAGATTACCCAAGATAATATTCCCATCTGAAAATCCTTAGCTCAACCATATCTGCAAGATCTCTTTAGTCATGTAAGGCAACATTTCACAGGTTTGGGGATTAAAATGTGGATACTGTTGAGGGCCATTATTCTGCTTACCATACCAGTCAAATATTGCCTTTCTAATATTTAAACTTAATTAGTTCATTCGACTGCCAACAAAAATACTCAGTAATATATTAATGAGTTTGCTTATAAAGTTTATTTGCACTGTATTTCTACAGACTTCTATGTTCTAAGAAAATTAATAGAGGGATTGTAATTAACAAATATGCTATCTAACAGAAAGTGTTAAGAAATATCATGTTCCTAAGGAGTTTCTTCAAAGCGTTTGCACAGCATCTAATCTGTTCGTGTAACTGTCACTTAAAGTAAGGGAAAAGTGGGTATTACTACAGCCATTTTCAAGGTAGGAAACTAAAGCATACAATGGGTTAAGTGGCTTTCCCTACATCACTCAGGGAGGAATACTGAAGGAGTTATGAATAGAACTCATCCTCCTCTATCCCCATTCAGTAGCTTAAAAGGCTAGGAATAATGGTTACAGTGATTCATACTGACTAACATTTCTTCTCCAGAGCACAGCAAATCCAAAAGAGAAATTATCACAGACACATTAATACGCTTTTGGTTATTTTTTTTAAGCTCCTGGTTTCAATAAAGCCCTAAAGAAGTATAGAGAACAAGTTTCAACCTGTTTGGGAAACCTACCTGACCTTGAGTCATTTCACTAGAATTTCATATAGGTTTGGAAGGTCTTAAATAAACACGACTTTAAATTTTAAAAACATACATTGTTAACATAACTGGTAGATAAGAACAAAAAGTAAAGAAATAATGGATGTGCAGAGGGCCTTAATTACAGGTATGCAGACACAGTAAGGCAGTGGGGGGCTAAGCTACCTGGTGGAAAGAGCCAGGGGGTCAGACAGGTTCGGTTAGAACGCCAGTTCTCCTATGTATGCCAGCTGTGTCACCTCGGACAAGCCGCTATCCTCTCAGCTTCCTGATCGTAAAAACACAGTAGCTATGTTACAGAGTTGATATGAAAGTTAAAAATAATGCATGTAAAGTTTATACATATAACAGAATCACTCTGCTGAACCTGTGAAACTAACATAACAATGTTAATCAACTATGCTGTTGTTATTGCTTAGTCACTAAGTCCTGTCTGACTCTTTGCGACCCCATGGACTGTAGCCCACCAGGCTCCTCTGTCCATGGGATTTCCCAGGCAAGAATACTGGAGTGGGTGCCCATTTCCTTTCCCAGGGGACCTTCCAGACCCAGGGATCCAACCTGTGTCTCCTGCATTGCTGGAGATGCAGGGAAGTCCATCTAATCAACTCCATTCCAACACATAATAAAAATTAAAAAGAAAACAATATATGTAAAATAACCTAGCACATTAAAGCATTTAATAACTTTCTTACTTAGGAAAAACCTAAAATATATGAGCAGATTTTCCTACTGAAAATATTTGCAGTGGATACTGACGTGCTGCCCAGATTCCACCTCACAGAAGAAGGATTTACTCCCCAAGTTCCTAGGAGTGCTGCTTATGGAAATCTGTTTGTTGTAAGCAACGATAAATGGGCATCCTCTTGGATGAAGAGAGAGCTTCGTCACCCAATACCCACCCTTCATTCCATGGTGGCCTGCCCCTGAACTGTCCCAGTTGCTGATACGAAGGTCTGCATTCTGATCAGAGTGTACTGTAGGGTTGGCTGAGGCCTCTGTTGAGAGTGCTGACCGGCTCAGCTCTCGCTCTGTCCAACCCTGCTTCTTACGCTTCACTTCTGATTCACAGGGTTTGACCTCAGCAGCACTCCCTATAAGCTCCTATACCCTAGTCAGCTGGGGGTCATTTTCTCAGGGAACCCCGTCCAGCACCAAGGTTGCAGGGTGTGTTGTTCAGCCTCTCTTACGGATCTTACCATCATTATTCTCCACAAGGGCACAAGCGTGTGTGACGGCCCCAAACTCTGTTCAGTTGCTCTGCCAAGGACTGAAGAGTGAGGATTCTTAAGGCTTACTTCTACCAAGGAGCCAACAGAAGTAACATTCCTTATTATCAAGGAGCCAGAATAAGTGTGATGCCTTTATTCCTGCTCTGTTCTACCCCCTCAACATCTTTCATTCATCAGCTTGTGTGAAGATTCAGATTCAATAAGCAACAATATTGCTTATGTTAAGATTGGGGTCTGGGGGTTGCTTTATAATACTCCAGAAAAAAAAAAAAAGGAAGATAAATGAAATACGACCAGTAAAATGTTGATCATTAATGAACCTGGGTGACTGGTACAGGAAGTTCATTATACTATTCTCTCTACTTCTGCAATATGTTCGAAATTTTCAATAATAAAAAGTTGGATATTAGTATGCATTATAAAAGTACATGCATGTACTTTATAAAAATACATTTAAAGTGTGTATTTTTTCTTTTTAAAAAATTTATTCTTTAATTGGAGGAAAATTACTTTACAATGTTGTGCTGGTTTCTGCCATACAATGCAAATCAGTCATAATGATATGTATATCACCTCTTGAGTCTCCCTCCCCTCCCCTTTAACCCCTCGAGGTCTTCACAGAGGGCCTGGCAGCGCTCCTGGGTTCTACAGCAACTCCCCTCCGCCCACGAGCTATCTATTTTACACATGGTAGTGTATATGTGTAGATGCTACTCTCTCAATTCACCGCACTCTCTCTTCCCCTACTGTGTCCATAAATCCGTTCTCTACATTTGCATCTCCATTCCTTCCCTGCAAATACGTTCATCAGTACCATTTTTCTAGATTCCATATATATGTGTTAATATGCGTTATTTTTCTCTTTCTGGCTTACTTCACTCTGTATAACAGGCTCAGGGTGCATCTACCTCACTAGAACTGACTCAAACTCATTCTTTATTATGACTGAGTAATATTCCATTGTATATATGTACCACATCTGCTTTATCTACTCATCTGTTGATGGACATCGAGGTTGCTTCCATGTATAAGCTACTGTGAATAGTGCTGCTGTGAACACTGAGGTATATGTGTCTTTTTCAATTATGGTTTTTTCATAATTACATAGTGTATGGAAGGCATGTACTTTAATGATCAATTTTAAGATAGGTTTAACAATATATCTAAATTTTGCTTATGTTAAGCAAATAAATCTAAGAAAGTATGGTGAAATTCATATTTACCAAGCAAACAAAATAGAGCTTATGAGACATCTTACCACATAGTTCTCAAGTATATTTTTTAAAGTTGCTGAAGCTTTTCTTAAAAGCAAACCCCATAAAGCAATTCAGGCTAAACCTAAAAGACATTTATTTTTCATGTTAAAAGTCCAATATGCATCTCTTCTGTGCATTACACAAACTTTTAGATTATTGAGATATTATAATGTACTGAAAAATTATTCCAATTTTTAGAAGTTCAACTTTCTAAATGTCTTTTTTAAAACAATGAGTTATTTTAATGTTTATAAAACCTAGCATAACCACATCTTTATTTCTCCTCAACCCTTATAAAGGACCTTGAAGACTCAGTAACTGGTGCCACCTACATTATTTAAATTTTGGTCAAAACAGCTCTGTTCTCTATTTAAATATAACGATTAAGCATTAAATTAGAATCACAATAAGAGAAGGCAGCATTTGACTCAAATATTCAGTCTGCTTAGAGTGGTATTATTTCTGTCTAACTCTCAAATGTTTAAGTATGCAGTGATGAAGAAACCCAGAAGGGTTCAAATATACTATGCAAACACATTTCCTGTCCTTGTATTCTTCTACATTTACAGGTCTTTCTGAAATTTGAGATCTCTACCAACTGAGGTAATTTAATCAAACTTTGGAGAATATCATCATTGAGAAAATGATTTTTCTCAAAAGGACTTGATTATTTTAATAATTATAGAACTGTCCTAAGGGTTCCCTATAGACAGGTTATTATTATAAACAAATGTTCTTTATAGAAATAAATAAGACTTGGTTGACCTGAAACAAAACAAGGGTATGGAACATTCTAAAGACAAACACATAAATGGTGTATTTAGGAGCTAGTCTAACAGCGTATGAAGACTGAATTTTTAAAACATTTACCCAGCTCTCTGGATTACTCCCAAAATAAACAAACAAGCAAATAAAATCCAAGTATGTATAAAATTTAAAAAAAAACCCACAACATGCATTTTATAAAATATATGCATGTGGCACCCAGTCCTACAGAAGACTTGAGAGATTTGAGAAGAATCTGATATGGCATCCAGTCCCATCACTTCATAGCAAATAGATGGGGAAATAATGGAAACTGTAAGAAACTTTATTTTCTTGGGCTCCAAAATCACTGCAGATGGTGACTGTAGCCATGAAATTAAAAGACGCTTTCTCCTTGAAAGAAAAGCTATGACCAACCTAGGCAGCATATTAAAAAGCAGAGACATTACTTTGCCAACAAAGGTCTGTCTAGTCAATGCTATGGTTTTTCCAGTAGTCATGTATGGATGTGAGAGTTGGACCATAAAGAAACCTGAGTGTCAAAGAACTGATGCTTTTGAATTGTGGTGTTGGAGAAGACTCTTGAGAGTCCCTTGGACTGCAAGGAGATCAAACCAATCAACCTTAAAGGAAATCAGTCCTGAATATTCATTGGAAGGACTGATGCTGAAGATCCAATCCTTTGGCCACCTGATGTGAAGAACTGACTCATTGGAAAAGCCCCTGATACTGGGAAAGATTGAAGGCAGGAGGAGAAGGGGACAACAGAGAATGAGATGGTTGGATGGCATTGCTGACTCAATGGACATGAGTTTGAGCAAGCTCCAGGGGATGGTGATGGACCAGAATGCTTGGCATGCTGCAGTCCATGGCATGCTGCAAAGAGTCAGACACGACTGATCGACTGAACTAAACTGGGTTCTAGTACTAAATTTGCCACAAACTAGTGTTATGGCCCTGGTAACTTAATTCTCTAAATCTCAGTTTCTCCATCTGTAAGATGAAGGGTCCTTACTGTTGTTATATTCCAATGATTAGGAACAAGCATTATATTTTCAATATTCATAGGCAATCAAAAAATTAAAGCAATTAGATTAAGAGAATATTGAATGGAAATTAAAGAAAGATAAAATATGTAAATACATTTTTCTAAAAGTTGAAAATAAAAGTCAATTATTATATAAAATTTGTGCATGCATGCTAAGCCGCTTCAGTTGTATTCAGTTCTTTGCAAACTTACAGACTATAGCCCACCAGATTCCACTGTCCATGGGATTCTCCAGGTAAGAATACTGGAGTGGGTTGCCATGCCTCCCTCAAGAGATCGTCTCGACCCAGGCACTGAACCTGTGTCTCTTACATCTCCTGCTCTGGCAGGCACATTCTTTACCACGAGCGACAGCTGGGAAGCCTCCCAAAATGTTTTGGCTGTCCTATGCTGCATGAGGGATCTTAGCTCCCCAATCAGGAACTGAACCCATTCCTCCTGCAGTGGAAGTTTCCAACTATGTGTTCCACCTCCCACACTACTTTTTCCTGGATTTCTGAAATAATACAAGATTGACCTTAAGCTAGGCAATTCAAGTGTGCTTTGTAAACCTGATAATTCATATAGAAGCTATGTAATTTTATAATTCAAATCAATTTTATAATTCTAATGTATTATTAACTTCAACAGCAATAGCCTCTAATATTTGGAAATTTCAGTTTTAACCAAAATGCATAAATTTGAAGTGCTACATCCTAGGTACTTGTGAGCTTATTCAACAGGAAAACTACTTCAGGCTAAGGGAACAATAAATATAAAATTTCATGCTATACTATAATTATAAGTTAACTTAAATGGACTAGAATGGGTGAATTTAACTCAGATGACCATTATATCTATTACTGTGGGCAGGAATCCCTTAGAGGAAATGGAGTAGCCATCATGGTCAACAAAAGAGTCTGAAATGCAGTACTTGGATGCAGTCTCAAAAATGACACAATGATCTCTGTTTCCAAGGCAAACCATTCAATATCATGGTAATCCAAGCCTATGCCCCAAATGGTAATGCTGAAGAAGCTGAAGTTGAATGGTTCTAGGAAGACCAACAAGACCTTTTAGAACTAACACCCAAAAAAGACGTCCTTTTCATTATAGGGGACTGGAATGCAAAAGTAGGAACTAAGAAACACCTGGAGTAACAGGCAAATTTGGCCTTGGAGTATGGAATGAAGCAGGGCAAAGGCTAATAGAGTTTTACCAAGAGAACGCACTGGTCATAGCAAACACCCTCTTCCAACAACACAAGAGAAGACTCTACACATGGACATCACCAGATGGTCAACACTGAAATCAGATTGATTATATTCTTTGCAGTCAAAGATGGAGAAGCTCTATACAGTCAGCAAAAACAAGACCAGGAGCTAACTGTGGCTCAGATCATGAACTCCTTATTGCCAAATTCAGACTTAAATTGAAGAAAGTAGGGAAAACCACTAGACCATTCAGGTATGACCTAAATTAAATCCCTTATGACTATACAGTGAAAGTGAGAAATCGATTTAAGGGACTAGATCTGATAGACAGAGAGCCTGATGAACTATGGACGGAGGTTCGTGACATTGTACAGGAGACAGGGATGAAGACCATCCCCATGGAAAAGAAATGCAAAAAGGCAAAATGGTTGTCGGAGGAGTCCTTACAAATAGCTGTGAAAAGAAGAGAAGCGAAAAGCAAAGGAGAAAAGGAAAGATATCCCCATTTAAATGCAGAGTTCCAAAGAATAGCCAGGAGAGATAAGAAAGCCTTCCTCAGTGATCAGTGCAAAGAAATAGAGGAAAGCAACAGAATGGGAAAGACTAGAGATCTCTTCAAGAAAATTAGAGATACCAAGGGAACATTTCATGCAAAGATGGGTTCGATGAAGGACAGAAATGGTATGGACCTAACAGAAGCAGAAGATATTAAGAAGAGGTGGCAAGAATACACAGAAGAACTGTACAAAAAAGATCTTCATGACCCAGATAATCACGATGGTGTGATCACTCACCTAGAGCCAGACATCCTGGAATGTGAACTCAGGTGGGCCTTAGAAAGCATCACTAGGAACAAGCTAGTCGAGGTGATGGAATTCCAGTTGAGCTGTTTCAAATCCTGAAAGATGATGCTGTGAAAGTGTTGCACTCAAGATGCCAGCAAATTTGGAAAATTCAGCAGTGGCCACACGACTGGAAAAGGTCAGCTTTCCTTCCAATCCCAAAGAAAGGCAATTCCAAAGAATGCTCAAACTACCGCACAATTGCACTCATCTCACACGCTAGTAAAGTAATGCTCAAAATTCTCCAAGCCAGGCTTCAGCAATATGTGAACCGTGAACTTCCAAATGTTCAAGCTGGTTTTAGAAAAGGCAGAGGAACCAGAGATCAAATTGCTAACATCCGCTGGATCATCGAAAAAGCAAGAGTTCCAGAAAAACATCTACTTCTGCTTCATTGACTATGCCAAAGCCTTTGACTATGTGGATCACAACAAACTGTGGAAAATTCTGAAAGCGATGGGCATACCAGACCATCTGACCCACCTCTTGAGAAACGAATATGCAGGTCAGGAAGCAACAGTTAGAACTGGACACGGAACAACAGACTGATTCCAAATAGGAAAAGGAGTACGTCAAGGCTGTTTATTGTCATCCTGCTTATTTAACTTCTATGCAGAGTACATCATGAGAAATCCTGGGCTGGAGGAAGCACAGGCTGGAATCAAGATTGCCGGGAGAAATATCAATAACCTCAGATATGTAGATGACACCACCCTTATGGCAGAAAGTGAAGAGGAACTAAAAAGCCTCTTGATGAAAGTGAAAGAGGAGAGTGAAAAAGTTGGCTTAAAGCTCAACATTCAGAAAACTAATATCATGGCATCTGGTCCCATCACTTCATGGGAAATACATGGGGAAACAGTGGAAGCAGTGTCAGACTTTATTTTTGGGGGCTCCAAAATCACTGCAGATGGTGATTGCAGCCATGAAATTAAAAGATGCTTACTCCTTGGAAGTAAAGTTGTGACCAACCTAGATAGCGTATTAAAAAGCAGAGACATTACTTTGCCAACAAAAGTCAAGGCTATGGTTTTTCCAGTGGTCATGTATGGATGTGAGAGTTGGACCATAAAGAAAGCTGAGTGCCAAAAAATTGATGCTTTGAACTGTGGTGTTGGAGAAGACTCTTGAGGAGTCTTCCTGGACTGCAAGGAGATCCAACCAGTCCATCCTAAAGGAGATCAGTCCTGGGTGTTCACTGGAATGACTGATGCTGAAGCTAAAACTCCAATACTTTAGCCACCTCATGCGAACAGTTGACTCACTGGAAAAAGCCCTGATGCTGGAAGGGATTTGGGGGCAGGAGGAGAAGGGGACGACAGAGGATGAGATGGCTGGATGGCATCACCGACACGATGGACATGAGTTTGAGTAAACTCCGGGAATTGGTGATGGACAGGGAGGCCTGGCATGCTGCGATTCATGGGGTCACAAAGAGTCGGACACGACTGAGCGACTGAACTGAACTGAACATTAAACTGGTCAGATTCAGGTGGTAAGCCTAAAAATCCAATATAACTATCAGCTCAGTTCAGTTCAGGCCTCCCTGTCCATCACAAATTCCCGGAGTTTGCTCAAACTCATGCCCATTGAGTCCGTGATGCCATCTAGCAGTCTCATCCTCTGTCATCCCCTTCTCTTCCTGCCCCCAATCCCTCCCAGAATGCTTTTTAATATGCTATCTAGGTTGGTCATAACTTTCCTTCCAAGGAGTAAGCGTCTTTTAATTTCATGGCTGCAGTCACCATCTGCAGTGATTTTGGAGCCCAAAAAATAAAGTCTGACACTGTTTCCAGTCTCCCCACCTATTTCCCATGAGGTGATGGGACCAGATACCATGATCTTTGTTTTCTGAAAGTTAAGTTTTAATCAACTTTTTCACTCTCCTCTTCCACTTTCATCAAGAGGCTTTTTAGTTCCTCTTCACTTTCTGCCATAAGGGTGGTGTCATCTGCATATCTGAGGTTATTGATATTTCTCCTGTCAATCTTGATTCCAGCTTGTGCTTCTTCCAGCCCAGTGTTTCTCATGATGTACTCAGCATATAACTATAGATATATGTAATTATCTTTATACATTATAATAATTTCCATATTTGTAATAACAGCAACTATAGATGTGTATGGAGCTTTACTAAAACAAATAATTTTGTCAATAATTAAACATATATGTCACTTTTTAATTCTACAGTGTATTTTGAATGTGTTATATCATTTAAATCACAAAATAAGTGTATCCTCTCCATTGATTTTATAATCTGTTTTATGGATAAAGAGATTTACCAGGTAAAACTTTTTTAAAAACTCACATCAATAGATATAGGCAATATGAATAGAATTTTATCTATTAAGAAATTGAATTATTAGTCATCTTCCAAAAAAGAAGGCACTAGTCCCAGATGTGTTCATTGATAAATTCCACCAAACATTTAAGGAAAAAGTTGTATCAATTTTCTACAATCTCTTTCATAAGACAGAAGCAGAAGGGAATATGTCTAACATGTTCAATGAGGCCAGCATTGCCCTAAAATCAAAACCAAACAAACATATTGCAAAAAAAGAAAATAAAGACCTGAAGGTCTCATGAACATAGATGCAAAAAATCCACAACAAAATATTTGAAAATCAAATGCAACAATGTGAAAAAGAACTATATACTATAACCAAGCAGGATTTATTATAGGTATGCAACACTGGTTCAACATTTAAAAATCAATTAATATAATCTATCAAACTAACAGATGAAAGAAGATAATCCACATGATCATATCAATAGATCATGTAGGAAAGTATTTAACAAAATTCACAACCACTCATGATGAAAGTTCTCAGTAAACTTAGAGAGAAATTTCCTTAAATTGATAAAAAAGAAAAGAAAAAAACTACAAGAAACCTACCAGCTAAAGCATGTAATGGTGATAAACTCAAAGCTTTCCCAATTAAGATAAGGAACAAGACAAGGATGACCCTCATCTCCACTTTTCATTGTACTGGAGTACTTCCTAAAACAATTAGATAAGGGAGGAAGGAAAAAGGCTTCCCTTATGGCTCAGCTGGTAAAGAATCTGCCTGCAATGTGGGAGAACTGGGTTCTATCCCTGAGTTGGGAAGATCCCCTGGAGAAGGGAAAGGCTACGCACTCCAGTATGGCCTGGAGAATTCCATGGACCCCACAGT
Source organism: Cervus elaphus (assembly GCF_910594005.1). Lineage (NCBI taxonomy): Eukaryota > Metazoa > Chordata > Mammalia > Artiodactyla > Cervidae > Cervus > Cervus elaphus. The sequence continues at coordinate 55,312,001 of NC_057836.1, read as the reverse complement.
CCATGGAGTCACAAAGAGTCGGACACACGTGAGCAACTTTCACTTTCACTTTTCAAGAAAAGAAAATGAAAAGCATATAGATATGGAAGGAAGGATTAAAATTGTCTTTATTTGCAGATGACGTGACTGCCTATGTAGAAAGTCCAAAGGTATTAACTAAAAACTTTCAGAACTAAGTGGTTACAGCAAGGCTGCAAGATAAAAAGTTAATTTTAAAAAACTTAATTTCTTTCCTATTATACTAGCAGTGAACAGTGGAGTTTGAAATTAAAAATACAATGTGTGTGTGCTCAGTTGCTCAGTTGTGTCCAACTCTATGCAGCTTCACAGACTGTAGCCTCTCAGGCTTCGCTGCACATGGGATTTTCCCAGCAAAAATACTGGAGTGGATTGACATTTTCTTCTCCAGGGAACCTTTTTGACCCAGGGATAGAAGCTGTGTCTCCTACGTGTCCTGCACTGGCAGGCAAATTCTTTACCACTGAGCCACCTGGGAATCCCACAAAAATACCACTTACATTAGCAATTAAGAATTATTAATAAAGCTACAATAATCAAGACAGGATGGTACTGGTGAAAGGACAAATAGATCAGTAGAACAGAACAGAGAACTCAGAAATAGGCCCACATAAATACAGTTGACTGATCCTTGACAAAGTAGCAAATGCAATACAATGGATCAAAGATAATCTCTTCAACAAATGGTGCTGAAACAACCAAACATCAACATGCAAAAAAAAAAAAAATCTGGACACACACTACAATGTTCACAAAAATTAACTCAAAACAGATCATAGACTTAAATATAGATACCAAAGGCAAAACTATAAAACTCCTGGAAGATAACATAGGAGAGAATCTAGATGGACCTTTAGAAACAACACCAAAAACACAGCCCATGAAAGAAAGACTTGATGAGATGACTTTTTTAAAATTAAAAATGAGATACCAGGACACACCTACTAGAATGCCAAAAATCCGGAAGAGTGGTGGTACCAACGCTGGGGAGAATGTGTAACAACAGGTCCTCTCGTTCACTGCTGGTAGGAGTGCTAAACGGTACAGATACTTTGGAAGACAGTTTAATGGTTTCTCGTAAAATTAAATATATTCTTATCACATGATCCAGCAATCATGCTCCTTGGTACTTACCTAGGGAGTTGAAAACTTATATCCACACAAAAACAAACTGTGCTCTATCCATAAAAAGCAATGCTACTTAGCAATGAAAAGAACAAATAACTGATAAATAGATGAATTTCAATTTTAGTATATGTGCTGCCAAAGTCAGCATGTAGATGAATTTCAAAAAATACTATTCTGAGTGAATAAAGCCAAGACACAAAAGAATGCATACTACTTGAGTGTATTAGTACGCAATAGTTATGTCAGAAAATGCATAACTATAGAGGAAGCAAACAGATCAAAGAATGCTTGGGACCTGGGTGTGGAGGGGACTAATTGTAAATGTACATAAGGAAACTTAAGACAACAGAAATCTATGTCTTGATTGTGATGGCGCTTTCAACATAGTCTACACTTGTCAAACAACGAATTGTGTAACTACAATTCATGAAAGTCATAAATAAATTACACATCAATACAAGAACAAGAAATGAAGTGTCAGGCATCAAAATTAAAGTTTAATACTTATTTTCAAAAAAGTGACAATGACTGTATTTCATAAAATATTTCACTCTGTATATTCCTGAAATGTTTATCCCGCTGTGTTATATTTAACATACACTTTACATATATGAGCAAATTCCGGGAGATAGTGAAGGACAGGGAACCCTGGCATGCCGCAGTCCATGAGACCTCAAAGAATTGGACACAACTTGGAGACTGAACAACATCAGTACTCTGCATAAGGCTTTGCAGAGATGCATCTGGTTCCAGAAATGACAAGTGTTTATTGTACCACTATCAAAAATAGTGCTTTGTCAGGAACCGAGTGCTCTGAGACTTAAAGATGGAGGAAGAGACGCAGCACATATAGATATACTCCTAGAAAATTATACCATTAATTTTTGTTACATATGCACTACATTACTCTGGCAACACCAAAGTTAATCATTGCAACCAAAATGTGAGAGGTTCCCCCCCCCGCCATGTTAAGAAAGAAACAACGCAACTGATTTTTGTCAAGTATCTGAGTTAAGTAATGAAAAATGTAAAGAAACATAACAAATATAAATGGGAATGCATAAACTGCCATTTCTCTCCCTCAAAGAAGAGCTTGAGAACAGAATGGGAAAGGGGAATTGCTATAATTAATTATAAACATTTAAGATTCTTGGTAGGCTAGGTGCTATAGTGGCTATAAGTTAAGGAATGGTACTAATCTACAGGGCTTCCCTGGTGGCTCAGTGGTAATGAACCTGCCTCCTAATGCAGGAGATGCGGGTTCGATCCCTGGGTTGGGAAGATCCCCTGAAGAAGGAAATGATAACCTACTCCAGTGTTTTGCCTGGGAAATTCCATGGACAGAGGAGCCTTTCAGGCAATAGTACATGGGCTCACAAAAGAGTTGGACACAACTTAGCAACTAAACCATAACAACTAATTTGAAACATACCTAGCTTCCTTAGATTTCCAGTAAGTTATCAATATTATTTTATGATCAGTCCTACTTCTTCTCCATTCAAATGACTCCATTAATGAATGACTTTTCAGAATAAATGACTGTGAAGTAAACTGAAAAATTATATAAATCATAGTAAGCAACAAATAAATTCAAGGTTCTCCCCCCCACCCAATTAATGCCAAGTTGTTTCTTCAGGATATGCAGCATTGTATAAAACTCCCAGGCAGGCTAGGTCATGAATCAACAAGTATTTATGAAATTCTTATATTCTACAATACTATATTCCATGTGGTAGGACAGACAACAAAAATATTGTAGGATCCTAAGGATTTTAACTTTAGTTTCCTTTAGTTGAGGAAACAAAATACATAGATCCTGGTATACATCACTAACACCGTTTCTTCAGGACACCATTGACACACACCTCCTCCCTTATATGTATATGCCTATTCAAAATTTACCTGCGGATGTCTGCATTGACCGCTTGAGATCCACTTCTCTGTAAAAAAATACTAAAACGAAGTGTATCTCTTTGCTCTTAAAGAATCCAGAGTCTCTTTTTTTTCTTTTTCACAATAGTGTTCATTTTAGAAAATATGCACCTGCTAAAAGTAACAATGTAAAAACTAAAAAGGCAGGCAGAAAAGGAAGGAAACACAGAAAGAATAGAGGGAGGACTTAGGCATTTAACAATTTATCCAGAGAAGGGTATCAGCACTTTAATTTTATAATGTCATGAGCATAAGCATATGCAAATTGGGTTAATGACACAAAGCCCTTTGAAATATGGCAAAGCATTCCCAAATTTGAATTCTTTTATGTAAAAATCCAATGTATTAAAATGTATTATACATATCCTTTTTGTTACCAAAAGGATTTTGATTGTACTCTAAGTTGTCACTGATGGGAATAACTAGAAAAACTGGGAGTAAGGAACAGCAATACAAGAAGGAGATAAAAAATGGCAGAGAAGGTAAAGAAGTCATTCCATCAGATTTTACTCCCTTTTGTATTATGAGGAGACAGATTGCTGGCACACAAGTAAAGTATGCTTCCAATATACTCTAAGATCATTTCACTAGGATCACATTGACAATGAGGTGGTAGAAATCAATAACTACATGTTATAACATTGGAATTTGACATAGGATCATATACTGAAAAAGACCTCTCAGTATGAATATTACCTTTGAAAAAGCAAATAAATACACAGCCATGACACTGAAACTAAGGGAAATAGAAATTATAAGAAGCATCTAATGATCAACTGATTATATTGCTCATTATTGCCCATTAAAATGTATACCATTCATCTCTAACCTTCTATATAGTGTTCAGTCTGTATTTTTTACTTTAGTGAATCAAGCTTATGTATTTAACAACCTTTTTAAATTTGTGACCTCAAGGGTTTCCCTGGTGGTTCAACTTGCCAATGCATGAACCCTGGGTTTGATCCTTAGGCCAGAAAGATCTCCTAGAGGAGGACATGGTAACCTACTCCAGTATTCTTGCCTAGAGAATCCCATGGACAGAGGAGCCTGGTGGGCTAGAGTCAAAGGGGTAACAAAAGAGTTGGACAAGAATTAACAACTAAACAACAACAACAAAGAGAAAATGAGTGCTAAATTAGCGCAATGGCCATGAAAACAGCCAATCACAGAAAATACTAAGTATTCTAGCTTCATAAGGGTAGATGATGATGCTTCAAGGCAATTTAGGGGAAAAAATTAGCACATTTGGATATGTTGCAACATGAGGCACTTCTGATGTATCCAGACCAAGATGCTGCGACAATAAGTAGTTTTAAATGGGATCTATAGCTCAGGAGGGCTTCCCTGGTGGCTCAAATGGTAAAACAAATCCACCTGCAATGTGGGAGACCCGGGCTCGATCCCTGGCTTGGGAAGATCCCTTGGAGAAGGAAATGGCAACCCACTCCAGTATTCTTGCCTGGAGAATCCCATGGACAGAGGAGCCTGGCGGGCTACAGTCCATGGGGTTACAGAGAGTCAGACACGACTGAGTGACTAAGCACCTTGTAGCTCAGGAAAAATATCTAGGTTAAAAATACTTGAACCTATGGGATAGAAGTGTGGTGAGTATCAACATCCAGGGACTAAAAGGATAAAGAGAAGTCAACTAGTCAAGCAGTAAAGGAAAGAATGAAAAGATTAAAGCATTGTAGACACAAAGGAGGAGAGGGAGGATGAGAACCAAACGGATCTTCAGCACGAGTGAGACCGGCCTGGGGGCTGGGGTCCTGGCTGCAGGGCTGCAGCGCTTGTACTTGGACACAACTCTCCTTGGGCAACAAAATACAAACCATATGGGACTAAAATTAACTGCATGCATGTGCAGTCAGGACAAATTCTGGACAAAAGGTACAAGGAAACCAAAAAACCACTTGTCACTTCAGAAGAGCCTGAAGCAAAAGTAGGGTACTGCATATGCCCCCCGCACATTAAGGGGTGGGCAGACCACCTAAGCCACCCCTCCAGCCTGACCCCTGGAACCAACTCATGCCCCAGCTCAGGAGCACGCCAGCAAGGGAAACTGTTGTTTGTTCTCGCTCCCCACTGTTGTTGAAAGGGACCCAATAAAGCCTTGCCTGAATTTCTTGTCTTGCCTCTGATCAACTTCTATTGATTAAGGGGGCCAAGAATAGTGGTCTGTAACATAGGTGTACAAGGTACACTGGATCAGGTATTATAATATTGCCTAACACTTTCATTGTGAAGAAAATCTTGAAATATGAAAGAAAAATATAATGAAACAATGCAAAGTTATATAAAAGAACAAGTATCTGAAGTTTAAGCTCTGGAAAAAGGAAAAAAACTGAAGGCTACTACTGAGTCTTTGAGATAAATTACAGTGCGCATAATATGCTTTGAGCTAAACACTCCTAGAATTAATAAACTGCCTAGTCATTTGATATAAATCCAAATGATTTATACCAAAAATTCATTTACATTCTACAGAGGAAAAATATCTATTTTCTCCCTTCTTTCTAAAAAGATTTCTGAACTCTGGGAGAAAGTTTATGATGATTAATAGAGGGCTGCCAGAAATTTGTGTTAAGAGAAAAAAATTTTAATCTTTTACATATAAAGATAATACTTGAGGCCAACTCTCAGTAAAAATTATATTTTGAGGTTTTTTTCCCCCAGAGAAATTACAAGCTATATTGGATTTTCTAGAACTTTCCTACGGGGAAGCCTATCATACTCTAATTAAATGGCTGCCGGGAGGTAAGCATGTAGTGTATGACCTGCTTCCAGGCTCTCTCCACGCTCAGCTCACCTTGAGTTTAGTACCATGATAAACTTTCTTAAATGCCACATCTAATAATAATGTAACAGAGACAATATTTTGGAACTATTAAACTAATGGATGTTTTCATCCCCCGTAAATTATGATGCCTTCCATTTCCCTGCCTATTTCATCACTATCTATCAGGTAAGATTAGGGAAATCTCCGGTCAGTGAAATTTATTCCTCACTTTCCCTAGTACAAACGAGAAACATACAGACTCTCCTTAAAGAAATGCTACTTTGGAATCTCTGTGTGGGGCACGTGGGCCCTGAATGCAAATGAATGCATGCCTGGAAGCAACCTAAAGGCCATGGATGCTTTGGGAATTTGGCAGAGAGAGACTAGAGACACTTATCAGAAAGCTTCATTGTTGATCGTCTCAGAACTTGTTCCCATGAGAGCAGAACCTCTGTGAAAGAAGTAGTTAAATCTCTAAAAAGACCAAGCAGTAAAAGACCATTTGAAAAAGAAGAAAGCCTAGCCAGGAGCTAATTCCCTTTGAGGATTTTATTATCCCTGTGAGCTCTGGGATAAAGTGAAATAGCAGTCTCGGGGGAACTGCTCTTTGAAGAGACGAGACGAGAGCTCAGCTTCTGAAGAAGTGGTCCTGGATAAGCGGGGAGAACACGAGATTGAGAGGGAGGTCATTGGGCCCATGCTTGAGGCCCAGCAGGAAGCCCTGCAGGAGCTGCAACTTGCATCCCAGGGAACTACATGTGGATGCCATCAAATGGGACCCCAGTCTGTTCCCCTTTGAGAGGGAAAGGCCAGATCACCTGCCTCCAGAAGGTCAGTACCACAACATCATCAAGGGGTACACACCAGTGGAATTCAAGAGAGAGCTACAGGAAGCTGTCCTCAGAACACACTGCTCTGGAGAATAAGAATGACCAGGGTTCAAGGCTGCTTTACAAAATCATCAGTTCAGCTCAGTCACTCAGTCATGTCTGACTCTTTGCGACCCCATGGGCAGCACCACGCCAGGCCTCTCTGTCCATCACCAACTCCTGGAGCTTGCTCAGACTCACGTCCTCCGAGTCGGTGATGCCATCCAACCATCTCATCCTCAGTCATCCCCTTCCTCCTGCCTTCAATCTTCCCAGCATCAGGGTCTTTTCCAATGAGTCAGTTCTTCACATGAGGTGACCAAAGTATTGGAGCTTGCTGTTAATAAATACAAGCTATGGAAGGAAGGAAGGAGGTGGGGGGGAGGGAGGGAGGAAAGGAGGAGGAGGAGGAAGGCAATGTTCAAAATAGAGGACCCATGCAGTGAGTTAAAAATGGTTCAGAGAGGGATTTGAGTAGAGAGGACTTGAAATAGCCTCCCACAAATATCCTAGTTGTAGTAGTATGAGACAGAGAACCAGAAAAATATCCAGTATCCCTAAGCCCTTGAAAGGTGAGTGAAACACAGCTGAAACTTAAGTCAGTAAACTCAAGTGCTTAAAGTCATCAAGTTACTACTTTGAGTTAAGATATGTTTGCCTTCAGAGACAGTTTTATCCCTCTCCTTGAAGTCCTACAGGGGCTTCTAAACATCTATTTTAAAATTTTGAAATTCTCTTATCTGGCATTCACCTGTTTCAAGATTCCCAAACCTATCCCTCTTCACTCCAGGATATATTAATAACACATGCATTTCTTTTTTTTTTTTTAATTAATTAATTTATTTTTTTTTTTATTAGTTGGAGGCTAATTACTTCACAACATTTCAGTGGGTTTTGTCATACATTGATATGAATCAGCCATAGATTTACACGTATTCTCCATCCCGATCCCCCCTCCCACCTCCCTCTCCACCCAATTCCTCTGGGTCTTCCCAGTGCACCAGGCCCGAGCACTTGTCTCATGCATCCAACCTGGGCTAGTGATCTGTTTCACCGTAGATAATATACATGCTGTTCTTTCAAAACATCCCACCCTCACCTTCTCCCACAGAGTTCAAAAGTCTGTTCTGTATTTCTGTGTCTCTTTTTCTGTTTTGCATATAGGGTTATCGTTACCATCTTTCTAAATTCCATATATATGTGTTAGTATGCTGTAATGTTCTTTATCTTTCTGGCTTACTTCACTCTGTATAATGGGCTCCAGTTTCATCCATCTCATTAGGACTGATTCAAATGAATTCTTTTTGACGGCTGAGTAATATTCCATGGTGTATATGTACCACAGCTTCCTTATCCATTCATCTGCTGATGGGCATCTAGGTTGCTTCCATGTCCTGGCTATTATAAACAGTGCTGCGATGAACATTGGGGTGCACGTGTCTCTTTCAGATCTGGTTTCCTCAGTAACACATGCATTTCTTATTGATACAATTAATTGTTGATATGAAGCAGGGCAAAGGCTAACAGAGTTTTGTCAAGAGAACACACAGGTCATAGCAAACACCCTCTTCCAAAAACACAAGTGATAACTCTACACATGGACATCACCAGATGGTCAGCACCAAAATCACATTGATTATACTCTTTGCAGCCAAATGGAAAAGCTCTATACAGTTAGCAAAAACAAGACCTGAAGCTGACTGTGGCTCAGATCATGAGCTCCTGATTTCAAGATTCAGGCTTAAATTGAACCTTAAATCTCTAGACCATTCAGGTATGACCTAAATTAAATCCCTTATGAATATATAGGAGGTGAGGAATAGATTCAAGGCATTAGACCTGGTAGACAGAATGCCTGAAGAATTATGGACAGGGTTTTACAACATTGTACAGGAGGCAGTGATCAAAACCATCCTAAAGAGAAAGAAATGCAATAAGGTAAAGTGGTTATCTGGGGAGGACTTACAAATAGTTGAGAAAAGTCAAGAGAAGCAAAAGACAAAGGAGAAAGGTAAAGATACACTCAACTGAATGTGGGGTTCCAGAGAATCACAAGAAGAGATAAGAAAGCCTTCTTAACTGAACAATGCAAAGAAACAGAGGAAAACAATAGAATGGGAAAGACTAGGGATGTGTTCAAAAAAACTGGAGATAAAAAGGAAACATTTCATGCAAAGATGGGCACAATAAAGGACAGAAATGGCAAGGACCTAATAGAAGGAGAAGAGATCAAGAAAACATGGCAAGAAAACATTGAAGAAGAACTATACAAAAAAAGGTCTTAATGACCCAGGATAACCACGATGGTGTGGTCACTCACCTAGAGCCACCTTCATATCCAGGAGTGTGAAGTCAAGTAGACCTTAGGAAACAATACTACAAACAAAGCTAGTAGAGTGGACAGAATTCCAGCTGAGCTATTTAAAATCCTAAAACATGATAACAGTTAAAGAGCTGCACTCAATATGTCAGCAGATTTGGAAAACTTAGTAGTGGTCACAGGACTGGAAAAGGTGAGTTTTCATTTCAATCCCAAAGAAGGGAATTGCCAAAGATTGTTCAAACTACCAGATAACTGCACTCATTTCATGTGCCAGCAAAGTAATGGTCAAAATACTTCAAGCTAGGCTTCAGCAGTATGTGTATTGAGGACTTCCAGATGTACAAGCTGGATTTAGAAAAGGAAGAGGAATCAGGGATGAGATGCAACATCTGCTGGATCACAGAAAAGGCATGAGAATTCCAGAAAAATTTCCACTTCATTGACTAGACTAAAGCCTTAGACTGTGTGGATTACAACAAACTGTGGAAAATTCTTAAAGAGATGGGAATACCAGACCACCTTATCTGTCTCTGAGAAACCTGTATGCAGGTCAAGAAACAATCATTAGAATTGGACATGGGATGAAGGACTGATTCCAAACTGGGAAAGGAGTATGTCAAGGCTGTAGATTGTCACCCTGCTTATCTAACTTCTACACAGAGTACATCATGCAAAATGCCTGGCTGGATGACTCACAAGCTGGAATCAAGATTCCTGGGAGAAATACCAACCTCAGATAATGCAGATGACACCACTGTAATGGCAGAAAGTGAAGAGGAACTAAAGAGCTTCTTGATGAGGGTGAAAGAGAAGAATGAAAAAGCTGGCTTGAAACTCAACATTCAAAAAACTAAGAACAAGAAACTAAGACTGGCAAAAAGAAGGGGAAAAAGTGGAAGCAGTGACAGATTTTATTTTCTTGGGCTCCAAAATCACTGAGGACAGTGACTGCAGCCATGAAATTAAAAGACACTTGCTCCTTGGAAGAAAAGCTCTGACAAACCTAGACAGTGTATTAAACAGCAGAGACATCATTTTGCTGACAAAAGTCCGTATTGTCAAAGCTATGGTTTTTCCAGTGGCCATGTATGAATGTGAGAGTTGTACCATGAAGAAGAGCTGAGTGCCAAAGAATTTATGCTTTTTAACTATGGTGTTGGAGAAGACTCTTGAGAGTCCCTTGGGCTGCCAAGAGATCAACCAGTCAATCCTGAAAGAAATGAGTCCTGAATATTCAAGACTGTTGCTGAAGCTCCAATACTTCAGCTACCTGATGTGAAGAGCCGACTATTGGAAAAGACCCTGATGCTGGGAAAGATTGAAGGTGGGAGGAGAAGGGCATGACAGAGTATGAGATGGCTGGATGGCATCACCGACTCGATAGACATGAGTTTGAGTAAGATCCGGTAGTTGGTGATGAACAGGGAAGCCTGGCATGCTGCAGGTCATGGGGTCACAGAGTTGGACATGACTGAGTGTCTGAACTGAACTATAAAAGTCTTAAAAAGATAGTTACCTCTGTTCAGTGATTCAATTTTTCCAAGGAAATAAAATTAAAAATAGGGGATTTATGCATAAATATGTTCATCAGAATTTAATTCATAACAGTAAACTACTGCCAACAATCTAAATGACTGTGTAGTTTGAGTTAGGAAAAGAGTGAAAATAATCTCAATAGAGGATGATTTTAAAAAATCAGTCTAGTATATTCTTACAATTAAATATTATGCAAAGCAAAGGCAGAGGAATCAAACTGCCAGTATCTGTTGGATCAAAGAGAAAGCAAGAGAATTCCAGAAAAACATCTACTTCTACTCCATTGACTATGCTATAACCGTTGACTGTGTGGGTCACAATAAACTGTGGAAAATTCTTAAAGCAATGGGGATACTAGACCACCTTACCTGTCTCCTGAGAAACAGGTCAAGAAGCAACAGTTAGAATCAGACATGGAACAGACTGGCTCAAAATTGGTAGAGGAGTACATCAAGGCTGTATATTGTTACCCTGCTTATTTAACTTCTATGCAGAGTACATCATGTGAAATGTCAGACTAAAATATTTGATCACATTAAAATGTTTATTCACATTAAGAGTATGTTCAAGACATAATATTAAGGGGGAAAAGTATATTATGTATTCATCAAAAGATTCCAATTTTGAATATATATGAAAACTGTATGTTTGTGACTGGGATGAACCTTGCAGGATTAGAAGGCCTGTACCTGCCCAGCTTCAAGACGGAAGAAAGAGCCGAGAGTCAGCAATAGAGACATACTGGTTTAATGGATAGGGGAGTCTTGCATGTCTGAAAGCAAGGTCCTGGAGAAACACCGCAGGAGGCAGACAGGACACGGCAGCAGTCTTTACTCCTAGGGACAGGGGTAGGTCACGAGCTATAGAGGAGATGACTTAAGGTTGGCTCATCGGTTATCAGTGAAACCAGCAGAGCAGCATGCCCCTCACCGTCCCTTTAAGCACAGCGGAGAGCTCTTGTCTAAAGCTAGATCACTCCTTTGGGCCTGGGGCAAGTATGTAGGAGGGTCGGTCATGTGAGTAGGGTGTACTTGAGGCAGGGACTGGTCGAGCAGGGAATGTACAGAAAGCAAGAGAACAGTCATCTTGGGCAGCCTGATCATATATTAATACTTATGTACATGAAATATCTTGAGAAAGCACACAAAAAGATTAGCTTATTTGTTCATTCCTTCAGTGTCTATTCATTTAAAACTCACATACATTTATTTACTAAGTTCTCTAAACCAAACAGTCATTGTTGTCACCCCATGGGGTAGGTAGTCTAGTGAGGAATATACATTTACATGTAACTACAACAAAATTATATGTGTACATTCATTTTTGTCTGTTTCGTAGCTGTCTCCATTAAAATTGCCAACTCCACTATTGTAGAGATCCTGTTTATCATGTTTGTCACTGTATTCCCAGCATACACCAGAGTCCAGGATCATAAATATTTCAAGAATGCAGAGGAAGCCCAGAGATTAAACAGGAGCATATTAGCAGAGGACCTAAGGTAGGAGGTTTGAAAACTTTTTTGAGGACAAGTGCCATCGAAAATAAGGTTCTGAAGGATAAGCAAGAAACAAGCAGATGAAGAGGGTTCGGAAGAATGCTCCAAGAAGAAAATAGCTACAGGGAAAAGGAAAAGTGTTAGCTGAATTCACTGAAGCAATGTTTATTTCAGGGTGTTTATAGGCAATTTCTTTTTCAAATTTTCTTCAATGAACATGTATTTTTGTGGTAATCAAAGAAACAATATTCTGAACAAAATAGACTTAAAATCTCCAACTTTTTGGAGATTACTCTGACTCTAAATGTTTATTTTCTTACTTTGACTTGTCTTTGTATTTAACATACAAACTGAACAAACTATTGTAAATTCAATGTTTTACTCTAGAAATATATTTCCTCTTTAGAGTTCAAGACCTTTCAGGTCACTTGTAATTTTTTTCTTTCTTTTATTTTGTATATTTCATAGCACTAATACTGTGCTGTATACCCAATATATATTTAAAAGCTGGTTAAATAATTTATATTGGATATAAACAGTAATTGAATCCATAAAAACCTATAATTCTGATCTTATTATATGATGGCTAGTTATTGTTCCAATGACTTTGCAGAACTAGTCCCAAAGAAATCAAATTATTAAAATTCCTTTTAGAAACATTTTGCTGAAGAAATTATCTCATTTGATATAAATACTTATAGTTGAATTGGAATGAAAATTAATGCTATTTATTGTTCTAAAATCTCAGAAACAGATGTTTTCATTTCTTTCCAGGATAAAGAGGAGAGAAAATATATTCTTACGGTCAAAGTAACCATGACTACAGTTTTCAGACACATAACAAATGTTATTTTCATATATTTTGTGTTGGTTAAAATAATAATCTATTCTTATATATGAAATCTGTTCTTGGTGAACCTTCCTTTCACACTGCAGCACAATGCTTAAAATTATTCATCAATCCAACAACAAGTAGTTTCAGGAGTAACTATTTTTCCCTCAGTGTGGAACATTCTTAAGGGTGTAGAAGTGCCATACCCCAAAACATTTAGAATCACTACTTTGGTTCCTTTTGGTATTGTTCTTTCCATTCTCAAGGGTGCAGAATAATTTGCAGCTTCACTATTCAAGGCCCACATCTGAGGGTGGCACAAACGTGATGGTGGTTATTGGGGAGAAAGAGGCATAATACAGTCCTAGTCAAAGCCAGTGAGTCTTGCTCCCCCCACACAACCGGAATATAGACCCTCATACACATGATGACATTCCATGCATAGAGCAAATAATGTGTACGATTATTTAAACTAACATCAAATGGACTGAAAAATGGGTTCACATTTCCAAAGAACCTTTCTGAATAAGAAGAGCATGATATTATGCCTGACAACTCTCTCTGTTCTTAGTAATACATGGTGGCTTTATTATTATGAGCAAGGCTTTCCCTATCTGAATGGTTTCAGTTCTGTTTATTTTAATGAAACTCTAGGATTAGAACCATCCTGGTGAGTGATCTAAACCAAGGAAACGCTCTATATCGTGACAACTAGAAGCATGTGAACATGATTTCTAAAGTATTACAGTTCAAAGGGAATGGTCCTGTCATGACAAAATTCCAAATGGAAGAAGACTGATCATTAATTTACTACCGAGTGGTGAGGGACTTTCGTTTTGCTATTTACCCCACAACTCAAAGAAGGTGTGTGGTCTAATGTCTGAAGAGAAATTGAATATGGGGTAAAAAGGATTAGTTTTCATTTTATTCTTGGCAAGACATTAGAGATGAGATTTTGTAACATCAAATTATTTTGATGTTACAAAAGGCTGAACCACAGAACAAGATGTGGAGGAGGATGGGCACAAGAGAAGAAAAAAAGAAGATGAGGAGGAAGAAAAGGAGGTAGAGAAAGAAAGTCCTCATCAAGTGAAGTGGCATGACAGTTATCAAAGAATACATTAACTTTGGTTGTCAGAGACCAAACATAGATAACAGCAGCCAGAATTGTGCAATTCAGAATTTTGTGTCTTATTGAGAAATGTTTGAAATTCAGAAGCCCAATAAGATAATTTATGAAGGATACCTAAAATCATCTTATTAATGAATGGTTAGGCATCAAAAAGGAATAGATGTTCTCTGTAATAAATACCACACTACAGCAAATAATTTACTCTTAAAATATTTAAGAATTCTTCTCATGCAAATACTAGCATATTAATAAAAGAAAACACTAATTGACTTCAACAAATGATCCTCAGTTAGAGCAATTCAAATGATCAAGAAGTAATTAAAAAACACGAATTGCTAAACTAGTAGGAGACAATGTTTACAGCTAGTTTCATTTGTTAAATGAGGCAAAATGCACATCTTGCTTCAAAGAATATTTCAAGAAATTTGTCAGTAGAATTAGGATGTGACAATAACATTTAAATTCCATAGGAATTAGTACAGGGAAACTGCCTACCCTGGCATTTCCCCACAGTTAAAGTGAAGCATTCTTATTCCTAATGACTAATCTTTCTTTGGTCTTTTCTGGTTTACAAAGTGCCTGTATATACATCACCGTTTATGTAAGCAACCAGGCTGCGTGAGTGTTATTCGTCTCTGCTTCAGAGAGGCAGCACAGCACACAGGCTTTGACGCTAAAGTCCACGCTCCGTCACTGAGTAGTTTATGACTTTGAACGATTTATTTAAACTCACTGAATCTCATTTTCCTCATGTGTAAATAGAGACATTTATCTGCCTCATAGGGTTATAAAGATTAAATGAATCAGTAGCTGTAAAGTGCTTATTATGAGTGGTAAACAACAAACTATGAAGTTACATGACTATCACAGGTAAAGTTGAGGTTAAGAGTACTGTATTAACTTTATACAGTTAATAAATAGAAGAGTCAATATTATATTCTATATTTTACATAAAGTCTAGCAACTTTAAAAACAAGCTTTAAAACTCAATCCAAATAAAGTAAAGCAATATGCTATTCCTGAAAGAACATATAGATTTTGGTGCAGACTTGGGCTCAAATAATAGCTCCACCACTTGGGCAAGACACATACCACAATTAGCCTCAAATTTACTCAACTGTGAAATAGAGACATTAATATATAACTCATATGACAATAAAATGAGATAATAACTCCATGAAATCCAAATGGAAGGACTTTGTAAACTGAAACTTGATTCTTGTCAATATTTGGCTTTGTTGGAAATATTTTAAGTTAAGAGTTCCCAAACTGTTGTGTTAGGGCTGCCAGTACAATACAGGACATATAGTTAGAAAGACTTTAGCTAGTTTGTTCCCTAATGCAATAGGTACAACTATGCAGACAAACTCTGATGAACATTTGGTCTGGGGTCATTAGTAAATGATGTAGTAAGGATTATGTGCTGGTGTATTTTATATTCTTTTCCTAGCAAAAAGTAAAAATTAATGAAATGAATACCACATTTCAAATACTGAAATATGCAAATTGTATTTTCAGAAAATCAGAAATTCTATCAATAGTATCATGTATCAAGTGATTTTAGAAAACAAAAAACTATGGTTGTTCAATTTAACAAATTAGCACTGCCACAGCCTAGCTAAGCATTCCAAGATCATTCCTTTAACTCTATGATCCCACACATTAACTCATATTAAAGGAAGATTTCAAGTAAATCTACTTGGATTAAAAACGTCCCTAAAACTATATGACCATTCAGGATGTATTTTACTTAGCATAATGTTTTTGGGACTCATCCATATTACAGCATAGTATTACAGCATAGAATATATGGACTTCATTATTTTTCATTGCTGAATAATAAACCATTGTAGGTATTAATATATACAAAAATGTCCCTATATGACACTTTTTAACACCTTAAAATGGTTTAAGACAAAACACATGTGCTTTGCACGTAACACATGGCATACATCTTTTTGTGTGTGTTGAAAATCATAGACTCCTTCAATCCTACCACTCAATTATAAAGAACTTTCTCACCAACTTTCTAAATTACTTAACTTTTTGTAAGTGTCTATAATCAACACAGTTTGACTCTTTGGGAAATGTTTGACATCAGTTTAAATAGAAGCAAGGCATCTCTAAAATATGAGTTGCTGGGCTCCAAGTTTAGCTATGAAATAAATTTTATGCCAGAAACTTCCTTGCCAAACAAATCATTTAATAAACTCCTGGATGTGAATAAACATGTGTGTTGGTATTTTCAATACATGTAGGTGTACTGGCTGCCTAGCACTACCCTAACAAAGCACCACAACTCAGTAGAAACAACAGAGACTTATTCTCTCATGGTTCTAGAGATTAGAAGTTTGAAGTCAAGGTGTCAGTAGGATGACACTTCCTCTAAAAGCTTTAGAGAAATCTCCCTTGCATTTTAGTTCTCACAATACCAACGACCATTGCTGTCTTGGTTTACACCTGCATGACCCCAGTCTCTGCCTCCACCATCAAACGTCTCCTTTCCATGTGTGAATCTTCCCTCTTGTTATACAGACACAAGTCATATTGGATTTAAGATCTATCCTATTCCAATATGAACTCATATTCACTCATTATTATCTGCAAAGACCATATTTCAAAATAAGTCACATTCTGGAGGTTCACTAAACACAAATTTCTGGGGCAGGAGACACTATTCACCCCAGTACAGTAGGCTTTAGTACTTATTTCATGCCATTTCAATCTCTGAAGTATGATTTATCAGTAGAATTCTGTGATCCCACAATTGTGAAACCAAAAAATGAACCTATGTCTAGCACAAAAATTTTTTCTCAAAATTACAAATTTTCTCATAGATACTTATTACCAAACCAGTTATTACTATATATGAAAATACCTCCACCTCCTCATGCTTTTGTACTTTAGCCATCTAATTTCTAAAGAAAACTTATTTGTGTGTGCAGCTCCTCATGCTTTTAGGAGATTTAAAGACTAAAGTATATCTTTAATCCGGCTAGATGACTTTGACCCAGGACAGGACAAAAAAAGAGAAGGAAATAACTCTGTTGTTGGGATTACAATGGGGGTGAGGAAGGAGCTCAAGAGAGGGCAATGATGAGCAAATAGAATCATCCCTCGTGGACAGATCCCCGGGAGCCGAACGGCTGTGTCGTATGATAAAGTCATGTTTAACTGTTTAAGAAACCACCAAACAATTTCACCAAAGTAAGTGTGCAGTTTTAAATTCCTACCAACAGTCTACGCAGGCTTGTTTCTTCACATCTTTGCAATAGTTATTATTATCTGTCTTTTTTTAATTGCATTTTCCTAATGACTAACAATGTGTCAGGCAGTCTGTTAGGTAGTAGGTGTGTGTCAGATGGCAGCTAGATAGTAGATTATGTGAATAACACATAATCACTGCAAAGCATTTGTTGCTGGGGAGAAAGAGAAAGAGAGGGAGATAAAAAGATAATTCCTCCAATAGTAAATTATATGAACTCACACCATTACATTATATCTTTTACTAAATAGTTTTAGGAAGTTTGAACACACTCCCTCATGAACAGGGTTTTCTGGAGATTCAACTAAATGAAGCCAAAGATTATATTCAAGTCATCAGCCTGTCAAGTATTTCTTCTATATACCTCTGATCTTTAAAGTAATCATGTAAGACATCCTCTCAACTACTTCATTCTCTTTGAAAGGCATTTGCAATAGTATGGACTACAAAGTAACTCTGCATTTAAGCTTCCTCAGGGAAAAATAGCCATTATTATTTTAAGAGAATTTCCACAAAGATGATTTCGACAATAATAGATTTTTCTGATGAGTGATACCAATCATTTTTGATAGACTTTTAAAAATGTCAAATTTGTCCTATAAAATTGAGACCGAGGCAGATGACAGAATCTCTAGCAATCAGCAGTCCTGAATGCTTTTGTTAAATAAAACTGAACAGTTCTATACTTCTTGGTTTTTATGATTGCAAGGCCATACAAATGAGCTGCACACATGAATAAGTTTTCTTTAACTAAACATTAAATTACTTTTTCTCTTAAGTTTCTCAGATGACCTACCTCTGAACTCAGTATAAAGTGAAATAGGGGCAAGGAAATGTGGATTTCTGAAATTATGTACACAGCTGGAAAATATTCTTAAAGGCCCTACCAAAAGGTAGGGAATTACCATCTGAGTCTTGAATCCATAAGAACTCCATTATAGAGATGAGAGTGAATAGGCTGTGAAATTCTATATATAAAATTATAGTGGCACATTTTTGGAGAATTAAGGAAAACCAGATTAGGCATTTTGAGAGTTCCAGGTAGGAGAACAATGATTTAATAGCAAAACCTATGGTAAAAGACACATTTTATTTATTTACCCATTAAGTATTAATTAAACTCTTAGGTACTTGGAATAAAAATAACTCCCTTCCTTCAAAGAGTTTATACTCCATTAAGAGACAGTTATGAAAACAAAATACAGTTCTCTAGTTGGAGCTAACATTTTTGAGCCATAATATTCGACAGATACCATATTTCCATAGGATTATCTCAATCAATCCTCATAATAAACCGACAAGGTCAGTGTCATTACTATTCCCATTAGTGGGGCAATGGTAAAATATCCACCTGCCAATGCAGAAGATGCAAGAAATGCAAATTCAATCCCTGGGTCAGGAAGAGTGCCTGGAGCATGAAATGGAAACCCACTGCAGTATTCTTGCCTGAAAAATTCCAAGGACAGAAGCCTGGCGGGCTACAGTCCATGGGGTCGCAGAGTCAGATACAACTTAGCAACTGAGCATGCACACACACACACACACACACACACACACACACACACCCACACCCACACACACACCCACACACACACACCCCCACAGATATGGAGACAAGCTTAGAGTTGTGACTTGCACAAAGTTACTCACACCATCTCTTAAGTGAATCAAGTGGCCTGTATCCCTAAGCACTGGGGCAGCTGCACTAGGCCTTATGCTGCCACAATAAATGTAGGAATATTAAAAAGCAACAACAAAACAAACAAACTGCAGGCACAGCGGGACAGAGTGCTGGCTTTCCAGAGAGGGTTGAGAAAGGCTTCGCAGACTGAGCTCTAAAAATAAATAGGAAATTTTCAGACAAAGAGACAGAGAAGAGGCATCCCAGGCTGACTGTAAATAACATATTGGAGCCGTAAACATTCATGAAATCACAGGAACAGAGGTTGTATGCCAGGGAAGAGCAGACTTGAGCCCATATCACATCTACTCCTTCAGCTCTAACCCTTGTGTTCTGCTGCTGATGCTGAGTCACGGTGCTTTTGTAAAAGAATGCTGTCCAGAGCCTGAAATATACAGAACCCATTCTCGAGTCGCTGACCTTTAAAGGGATAACACTTTTCCATTCATCTAGAGAGAAAATGTTGCAGATCAGAGAACCACATCTGTCTTATTGGAGTTTTATAGGAACATTGTGCCCAGACCTAGACAGACAGCTGCAGAGGATCCTAGCACCAAAAGTTGGCAACAACCAGCCACACCCTCTCCCCTTTAGCATAAAGGAAGCCTGAACTCTACTCAGGTAAGATGGTTGTTTGGGACATTAGTCCACTATCTTCTTGGTCTACGGGCTTTCCAAGTAAAGTTGCTATTCCTTGCCCCAACAGCTCATCTCTGGATTGATTGGCCAGTCGGGCCTCAAGCAGTAGAAGGCTGGACTCAGTAACAGTTGTATTTGTTTCCTATGGCTGTTGTAACAAGCTACCGCATACTTTGCAGTTTAAGGAACAGAAATGTATTCTCTTACAGTTTCAGACACCCAGAAATCTGAAATTCCTATCACTGGGCAAAAATTAAGGTGTGGGTAGGGCCATGCTCTGGGGTAAATGTGTCCCTTTCCTCTTTCCAGCTTCTGATCATTGCCAACATTCCTTGGCTTGTGGTCATATCACTACATTTTTCAAGATCAGTATCTTGCAATTTCCCTGTGTCTATAAAAATCTCTCTCCGTCTCTCTCTTACAGAGTATACTGCCCTTAGAGTCCATTCCATTAATTCAGGATAACCTTCCTATCTTAAGATTCTTAATTTAATTACATCTCCAAAGACCCCTTTTTCCAAATAAGGTAACATTTACAGGTTTGAAGAATTGGGACCTGATATCTTTGGGGGTCATTTTTCAGCCTACCAAAACTTAGAAAGAATCACCTGGCTGGTGGAGGTGGAGGAGGTATGGGAAGCTAGCAGGGTGTGAGAGCTGTGGCAGGTGGGAGAGGTAACATTGCAGAAAATAGAAGAGGCTAGGCAGGTGAGCAGGGACTAGAAGATAATGATTGAACTGGCTACAGGGAAGTGTATCTTATAGGTGATGGGTACAACTGAAGTGTTCTGATTTGCAGCATGACACGTGATGATTGCATGTTACAGAAAGATCTTTTCACAGTTAATATTTTGAAAAGAAGTTAGTAGAAGGAGATTTTAAGACTCTTAATTATTTGGGGAGAAAAGGAAGGCATGGATAAGATATGAATATGGTTATTGTTGACTGGATGTAGAGAAAGAGATAGGAGGGAATTTAGGATAAATCATAAATTTCCAGTTTGAGCAAGTGGGTAGATAGTGGGGGCAAGTGAGGATATGGAACACTCAGTGTGATACAGATGAGCAGGATGAGCTTGACTTTAGACCTGCTGATTTAGAAGTGCATGTGTGACATCCAAAGTAAGATGCTGGTAGATAACTGGATATGTAAGTCTGGAGAAAGAGAAAAAGAGAAAGATTTAGACATTTAGATGTATATGTCTAAATTTGGAAATTTAGATTTAGGAACTACTGGCCATGATTATGGTTGAAACTACCAAATGGTCAACAAATTGATGTTAGTAGAAACTACTTTTTTGCTGGTCCCAATGTATTTCAAGGCAAATTCTCCATAATTTTTATGCTATCATAAATGCTTCAACTTGGTCATTGTTGAGTTTTAGGCACCTAGATTGTATATAATTAGTTAGCTTTGTTAAGACATTGTCTGCATCATTTTGGAAAATTATCTTATTAAACTCTACTTCAGAGAAAACAGACCGTTTACTTTTCTATTTACATCTGGTCATAAGTAATCAGGGTCTCAGTGCTAAGAAACTCTGTGCTGAATAGACCAGCCAAATAAAAGGCTTCTGAAAGAAAATGTATTACTTGTATGAATCCTCTAGAGAACTGATGATGAAAACTTACCGTAGCCCAGTGGTCCTTAAAACTTTTCCATTCCATGATTGCCCAGGCCCTACATCATTTCTCCTACAAAACCAAATCATATAACTTTAGTATTTCGTGCAGCTGGGAAAGGAAGAAAGACATTATCATCTTTATGAGAGCACCGGGTGCACTCAATAAATGTTGTTGAAAAGGGAACATTAAGCAGAAACTGAAAACAAAAGAGCCACAGGAAGATTGTGGATCCTGAGGATTTAACAACAGGGTCTTCTGTGGTGGTCAAATCACTATTCATAGATGTGTTGTTCTGGGTCAGAGACTCCTGCTCTGAGAAACAATGCCTCAGCCATTACCCTCAGGAGACATCAATCACTCATGGTAGGATACACAATTAGCTCAGGAGGGATTTCAAAACTTAACTGGGTCAAAAATTGCTTCTAAGCAGGTTTCTTTAATTTAATCTAAATTAAAGCTTGAGAAAACAGAAGGAATTCTAAGGCCCACCAAATTCCCTACCTACATTTCCAGCCCTTTATATCACTTCTTTTTTCAAGTAGAAAGACTTTTGTCTCAACGTAAATGATTTGTGTGAATTGCTTCCTGTCAGACACAAGAATTTCTGTCTACTTCCTCACATCACTCCTTTTACCCTGCAGTCTTCCCTTCTCTCTGCTTTTGATAGGGATAAAGTGGGATAGTCAAATAATTAGCTTTGAAACCCGATTAAGGAATTGTAGCTAGAGAGGGAACTTTAGGGGGCTTTGGGAGACCACAAAAAGACTAATAATCACTCAAGAAAGTAATGGGAAAATTCTGAAACAGTGTTGGCTTGCTTGAGTCATGAAGCAAAACAAGACACTTAGCATCAAAGGAAAATTAGCTTAAGAATAAAATCTAGCTAACTTGCTTAGCAACAAAACCATGCAACAGAAGCATGAGACATGACCCAAGACAATAAAACAATGATGGCG
Organism: Cervus elaphus; assembly: GCF_910594005.1. Classification (NCBI taxonomy): domain Eukaryota; kingdom Metazoa; phylum Chordata; class Mammalia; order Artiodactyla; family Cervidae; genus Cervus; species Cervus elaphus. Next base: position 55,289,791 of record NC_057836.1, on the reverse strand, counting down.
GGAGACCTAATCCTGCCCAGAGAGCTCAGTGAGTTAATGACCCCCAAAATTCGGCTCCAAAGATACATTCTTTGCACAATGCTTCCAGAAAATAAAACCACCATAGAGAATAAGGCCCACAGTCTACCCACTGATGTCATCAAGTTAATGGCATCCAGGACATGCGCTGTATATTAAAAAAAAAAAAAAAAAAAAACAGTCATTTATGGAAAGGTGACTTCTCAAAATGAAAGACCCTGATTGTACTGGACCTGAAAATATTTTTCCAAAGTGCTATGACAGTACTGGCCTGATCTTACAGGGACAAGAAAACTTCCCTGCCCTACCTGGGGAGGAACTGATGGTGGAAAGGTGACGTCTACTCAAGAAAGAGCTCTTCATCCCTCCTCTGATCTTCACTCCTCTGTCGTCCTTTGATTCTAATAAAAATGTAACCCACTCAGTGCTTGGGGCAGGGCAACCCCAGCCAGCCTGCTTATGAACCTTACGAGCATATCCTATTCTAATAAATCACTTCTTTATCTATCACTTTGCCTCTCACTGAGTTCCTTTCTGTTCTGAGACATAAAGGGTGCTGGAGCTCTTCAGAGCTGCCCCGGAACCACACCTAATGATTTCACTTTCAGATGTCAGTCTTCCACTTGAATTCTCCTTAATCTATATGGGCTTCCCTTGTGGCTCTGCTGGTAAAGAATCTTCCTGCAATGTGGGAGACCTGGGTTCGATCCCTGGGTTGGGAAGATCCCCTGGAGAAGGGAAAGGCTACCCACTACAGTACTCTGTCATGGAGAATTCCATAGTCCAAGGTGTCACAAAGAGTCGGACAGGACTGAGTGAATTTCATATACCAACTATCAGTCATAATGCCTTTTCAGTAATTCTGCCATAATTGTAAAATTTGGAACTCAACAAATGCTGTCCTGCATTTCTTTTAGGTATCTGTTCTAAGCCCCTTTGGATGGAGTCAGCAAAAATATCTTATTGTGATACCAGTGACCAGTAGGACTCAATAGATGAGGATAATAAAGATCATCTAAAAGCAGATTCTAGAATATATTTCAGTCCTTTATTTTAGCCTTTGAAGATGATTTTTAATTTCTTTACCAAATTTTTAATTCTGTGTAAATTTTTCCAATTCAAATTTCTACCTCTTTCTTATCAATAGTTTTATTTTTATAACTGAGATTCCCTTGCTATGTTTCCTTTAATAATTGTACCCCATCTCTCAGATTTTAACACTGGCTGAGAAAAAGATTATTTTCCACAGTAACACTGTATCTTTAGCTTAATTTTTACAGTATCTCATTATATTAATGCATTTAGTAAAAGCATGAAAAGTTAAGAAATTGCCTTTTGTGGTATTTTACAAATATAATTTACCTTACACCAAAAATAATACAATCCTAACTTTGACCACCTCATGCGAAGAGTTGACTCATTGGAAAAGACCCTGATGCTGGGAGGGATTGGGGGCAGGAGGAGAAGGGGATGAAAGAAGATGAGATGGCTGGATGGCATCACCGACTCAATGGACATGAGTTTGGGTAGACTCCAGGAACTGGTGATGGACAGGGAGGCCTGGAGTGCTGAGATTCATGGGGTCGCAAAGAGTCCTGAGTGACTGAACTGAACTGAACTTGAAAAGTTAATTAGTAATATCCAACTTTTTTACTAGAGATGCCAGCTGAGTGGAGACTTGTGACAATGAATGAAAACAGAAAACAGAAATTTTGATTATAGAATTTTTTTCAAGGAATTCAAGAATATTAATAATTATGCCTTATATTCCACACTTAACTAAAAGTATATTAGCAAATGAAACAAAAACAAAATTAGAATATATCTCTAAGATAATCTAGCTCAGGAATTCCCAAAGTGAAAGTGAAAGTGTTAGCTGCTCAGTCATGTCTGACTCTTTGGACCCCATGGACTGTAGCCAGCCAGGCTCCTCTGTCCATGGGATTCTTAAGGGTATTCCAAAAACAGTGTCACTACCAAAAAGCGTTCTGTAGTCACATAGGTTAAGAAAGTCTGCTTGCTGTCTTCCCTCTTTGGGAAAAGCTTATCATATACATCAACTCAAAGAAACCTCTTCAGTTTCATAAATATATTTGACCATGGAAACTTTATATCAGTAATGTCTAATAACAGACTAGAAATCAGAGCTAATAATCACAACACCATTTAGGAAATGCTGATCTAGTATAATACCTTTATTTTATAGACTTTTTTTTTTTTAAAGTCATAGTAGTTAAATAGCTATCCAGGTGAGACACTCTAGACAGCTACAGAGCTGACCCAAACCCAGGTCTCCAAATTCTACATTTTCTCTGTGCATTATACATAACACATTTAACATAACTGTCACTTTACAATTCAAAGTTTCCCCATCAAAGCTGAAATATTTAAAAGTGCACACTAACACATTCTTCGAGCATACCCACCTAAATTTCTATGTCTCCTTGTATATAAAATTCAAATGTTGTAGATTCATAGACACGGAGAAGAACACAGGTGACTTCCAAAGAGGTGGGGGAGGGGTGGAAGGATGAGTGAGATAGGTGAAGGAAATTAAGAGGTAAAACTTTCGGTCACAAAATAAACGAGTCATGAGGTTCAAGAGGGAGGGGACATATGTATACCTATGGCTGATTCATGTTGCGATGTTCGGCAGAAACCAACACAATTCTGCAAAGCAATTATCCTTCAATTAAAAAAGTAAATAAATTTAAAAATTTTTAAAAATGTGCAGCATGGGAAATTAGTTAATAATACTTTAATAACTTTATATGGTGACAGATGGTAACTAGACTAGCCATGATGACCATTTTGTAATATACAGAAATATCAAATCATTATATTGTACAGTTGGAACTAACATAGTGCTATAAAGTCAATTATATCTCAATTAAAATTTTTAGAAAGAAAAGAATCCAAAAAGAATAGGTATGTGCATACGTATAACTGAATTACTTTGCTGTACACCTAAAATTAACACAATATTGTAAATCAACTATATTCCAATATAAAATAAAAATTAGATTTAAAGAAATGGTTGAATCTGAAAGCAAATAACCTCAGACCTCTGGGATAGGTGAGACAGGGCCAGCAGTACCTGAGACTAGTTTGACACATATCCATCTCAGATAAAATCTTAGATTATGTTACCAAAAATCTCCTATAAAATTGTTTTTAATTTCCTGTTTGAGATTTTAAAAAACAATGATGGAGTTTTAGTGGAGGCATTAGAGGCAAAATCCTTAATGAGGAAATACATGAGAAAATGAATTCAGAAGGAAGGTTTCTATGATTTGAGAAATCACACATCACACTTAATATATGTCCCTGGTATTAAAGTTTCAATCTGTGAAATTCTACAAGAAATTCATTTGTACAAGAAATTCATAGCTTAACTGTTACTCCTACCACAAGTTACTTAATTTTTCACACACGAGTTCTCATTTAAAGGTTCTAAATATCTACCAATTGTATTTCAGAAGCATGAAGAATATACTATATATTGAGTTTTCATATATTCATTTAAACAAGATGATAAGAAATTTGTCAGTTTGAAAAAAATGCCAGTGGAATTTAGCTGGATTTGAGGGGATATGATCTGAAATCCAACAGTTTCTTTTCTTAATAATATAAAACCATAAGATGTATGGGTTCAAAAAATCAGAAGATACAGAAAATAGAGAAAATTCTCATTCCAAATAAGAATAACCACTATCTTACTGAAGGTAAAAGATTTCTGATATATTTTTTATTTAACATTATTTTCATTTTATTTTGCTTTGTGACACAAAAAGTGATGTATGATTTCCTAAACCAGCACCACCACGGAGTAAGAGCACACATCTAAATGTGTGCCACATACAGTTCCGTGCACTTTCTACACAGTCACTCATTTAATTGTCAGAACAACCTGGTGAGTAGTGCTATCATCATTTTTCAATTATTGAAACTGAGGCACAGAGAGTTTCAGTAACTTCCCCAAGGTCACAGAGCCAGTAAGAAATGAACATAGATGGGATCTGAATCCTGTAATCCAGCTTCAGCATCTATATTGTTGGAGCACTTACTCTATGTCAAGCACTATACTGTTTTTTGCTTAGTGAAAGTGTAAGTGTTGGTCGCTCAGTTGTGTCCTACTCTTTGTGAGCTCATGAACTGTAGGCCACCAGGCTTCTCTGTCCCTGAGATTCTCCAGGCAAGAACACTGGAGTGGGTAGCCATTCCCTTCTCCAGGGGATCTTCCCAACCCAGGATTCAAACCTGGGTTTCCTGCTCAGATTCTTAACCATCTAAGCCACCATTCTTTGCTTACATTACTTCATTTCATTGTGCTGATAAAACTTTACTTTTAGGATAAAATCAACAGTAAATTTCTTTTTCCTTCATTTGTTTCAAACCATTATAGAATGTGGATACACCCCGGGAATTTAATTTCCAAATAAATTTAAAATATACTCTGTTCCATCTGAAAAGTCAAGGCATTATTCCTCGTATTGCCTAAGTATTTAAGCATGAAAAAGCTGTCTACTTTCTACTTCTCTGGTCTGTCTTGATTAAAGAGCTGTGGGAAGTGGAGCATAAAAGAAAAAGATACTGGGGTGCACGTGTCTCTTTCAGATCTGGTTTCCTCAGTGTGTATGCCCAGAAGTGCACCCCAGTGTTCATCGCAGCACTGTTTATAATAGCCAGGACATGGAAGCAACCTAGATGCCCATCAGCAGATGAATGGATAAGGAAGCTGTGGTACATATACACCATGGAATATTACTCAGCCGTCAAAAAGAATTCATTTGAACCAGTCCTAATGAGATGGATGAAGCTGGAGCCCATTATACAGAGTGAAGTAAGCCAGAAAGATAAAGAACATTACAGCATACTAACACATATATATGGAATTTAGAAAGGTGATAACGATAACCCTATATGCAAAACAGAAAAAGAAACACAGAAATACAGAACAGACTTTTGAACTTTGTGGGAGAATGTGAGGGTGGGATATTTCAAAAGAACAGCATGTATACTATCTATGGTGAAACAGATCACCAGCCCAGGTGGGATGCATGAGACAAGTGCTCCGGCCTGGTGCACTGGGAAGACCCAGAAGAATCGGGTGGAGAGGGAGGTGGGAGGGGGGATCGGGATTGGGAATACATGTAAGTCCATGGCTGATTCATATCAATGTATGACAAAACCCACTGGAAAAAAAAATAAAAATAAAAATAAAATAAAAAAAAAAAGAAAAAGATACCTTAAGATCAGCTCACCCAATGAGGAAGGCTATAAAGGAAGGGAACACAGAGAGGCCTTTCAAGGAATGGGTTAACACTCTCTCTAGTGATAACCTGGAGCCAGTGGCAATGCATTAAGGATATGGCCTCTGCTTAATTCAGTGTCAGTGACAGAGTATGGCATCCTTAAACTGAGAAACCTCTATGTAACATTATCAATATCACTTGCCTTTCCTAAGTAGAGATGTTCAGTCACTAAGTTGTGTCCAGCTCTTTGTAACCCATGGACTGCAGCATGCCAGGCTTGCCTTTCTTTCACAAGCTCCTGGAGTTTGCTCAAACTTATGTCCATTGTATCGATGATGCCAGCCAACAATCTCATCCTCTGTAGAGTTAGTCACTTTCTAATCAGTGAGGCTAATCTAAAATTAATTTTCTATTTCTGAGTAAGGAAGACATTCTCAGCAGAAGATCTCCATATTCTTTACATTCACAATTAACACAGGTGCTCCAAAAATTTTTTTTGAAACTGAATTTTCTTATACATATATCATATTTGTGGGATTTCTCATATTGTATTCCTCTACTGAATATGTTCACACAGAAACATACCATATACCTACAATAATTGTGCTTATGACTTTCAATCACGTTTTCCATGTCTATTTATCTTCTCATCTCAAATCAATAGTGATATCTTTCATTAATTCAGAGAACAAAATCACTCTTTTGATGCTCTAGATTAACTGTTCCTTAGGAAACAATGTTGCTTTAGTTTAAAGCTTCTTTCACAGTCTACTATGAAATGACTCTCAAAGAATCTATCTAAAGGATCTTCAGGGAATGGGGATAATTCTTATCTATGCTTGCACTCCATCCTGAAAATTACTTACTCAGTAATGTTTCCAAGTCTTAGTGATATACTGTCTTATTAGAAATAGTGTTTCTAAAAACTATAGAATATCTTTAATAAGAAAACCGAACCCCAAAGTATATACGAAACATGACAACCATATATATATAGAAAAGGAAAGATATTCCAATTCTAATGCATAGGAAAACAATAGAATGGGAAAGACTAGAGATTTCTTCAAGAAAATAAGAGACAGCAAGGGAACATTTCATGTAAAGATGGGCACAATGAAGAACAGAAATGGTATGGACCTAACAAAAGCAGAAGATATTAAGAGGTGGCAAGAATACACAGAAGAACTATACAAAAAAAATCTTCATGACCCAGATAATCATGATAGTGTGATCAGTCACCTAGAGCCAGACATCCTGGAATGTGAAGTCAAGTGGACCTTAGGAAGCATCACTATGAACAAAGCTAGTGGAGGTGATGGAATTCCAGTTGAACCATTTCAAATCCTAAAAGATGATGCTGTGAAAGTGCTGCACTCAATATGCCAGCAAATTTGGAAAACTCAGCAGTGGTCACAGGACTGGAAAAGGTCAGTTTTCATTCCAATCCCAAAGAAAGGCAACGCCAAAGAATGCTCAAACTACTGCACAATTGCACTCATCTCACAGGATAGCAAAGTAATGCTCAAAATTCTCCAAGCTAGGCTTCAACAGTACATCAACCGTGAACTTCCAGAAGTTCAAGCTGTAGTTAGAAAAGTCAGAGGAACCAGGGATCAAATTGCCAACATCCTTTGGATCATTAAAAAAGCAAGAGAGTTCCAGGAAAACATCAATTTCTGCTTTATTGACTATACTAGAGCCTTTGACTGTGTGGATCACAATAAACTGTGGAAAATTCTGAAAGAGATGGGAATACCAAACTACCTTACCTGCCCCCTGAGAAATCTGTATGCAGGTCAAGGTCAAGAAGCAACAGTTAGAACTGGACATGGAACAACAGACTGGTTCCAAATCGAGAAAGGAGTAGATCAAGGCTGTATATTGTCCCCTTGCTTATTTAACTTATATGCAGAGTACATCACATGAAATCCCAGGCTGGATGAACACAGGCTGGAATCAAGATTGATGGGAGAAATATCAATAACCTCAGATATGCAGATGACATCACCCTTATGGCAGAAAGTGAAGAAGAACTAAAGAGCCTCTTGATGAAAGTGAAAGAGGAGAGTGAAAAATTTGGCTTAAAACTCAACATTCAGAAAACGAAGATCATGGCATCCAGTCCTATCACTTCATGGTAATTAAATGGGGAACCAATGGAAACAGTGAGAGATTTTATTTTGGGGGGCTCCAAAATCACTTCCTATGGTGACTGCAGCCATGAAATTAAAAGACTCTTGCTTGCTCCTTGTAAGAAAAGCTATGACCAACCTAGACAACACATTAAAAAGCAGAGACATTACTTTACGGACAAATGTCTGTGTAATCAAAGCTATGGTTTTTCCAGTAGTCATATATGGATGTAAGAGTTGGACTATAAAGAAAGCTGAGCACCAAAGAATTGATGCTTTTGAACTGTGGTGTAGGAGAAGACTCTTGAGAGTCTCTTGGACTACATGGAGATCCAACCAGTCAATCTTAAAAGAAGTCAGTCCTGAATATTCATTGGAAGGACTGATGCTGAAGCTGAAACCCCAATACTTTGGCCACCTGACATGAAGAACTGACTCATTTGAAAAGACTCTGATGCTGGGAAAGATTGAAGGCGGGAGGAAAATGGGATGACAGAGGATGGGATGGTTGGATGGCATCACCAACTCAATGGACATGAGTTTGAGTAAGCTCTGGGAGTTGGTGATGGACACGGAAGCCTGGCATGATGCAATCCATGGGATTGCTCAGTCAGACACAACTGAGTGACTGAACTGAACTGATATATGCATGTGTATATGTATAGATATATGTGTATATATACATATTCAAAAAACTTGCACAGCAAAAAATGCAAAAATTCATCAAAATGGTTCTGTTTTGAACAATATGTCAATAATGTTTCCTTTATTTTTCTGCTCTTCTGAAATAGCATATAATACTTTCAGCAATCAAAAACTGAACATATATGTTATAGAACACTAACTTACAAGTCAAGGAACAACATATAACTCCTTCCATAGTACTGAGGTTTCTCTGGTCTAGCCCTGCATGTATGTGTGTGTGCTAAGTCACTTCAGTCGTGTCTGACTCTTTGCGATCTTATGAAGTGTATTTCGCCAGGCTCCTCTATCCATGGGAATTCTGCAGGCAAGAATACTGGAGTGGGTTGCCACGCCCTCCTCCAGGGGATCTCCCCGACCCAGGGATGGAACCCAGGTCTCTTATGTCTCCTGCACTGGCAGGCGGGATCTGTACCACTAGTGTCAGCTGGGAAGCCTGAATCTACCCCTATAGGCAATCAAACCTTCTTGACAATTTGGTGTTCTGCTTGGGTAGTCTGTCTTTATTAATACATATGAACACAGATGCACGCTTAATATAATTAGGTAGGAGCATACAGAAGATTTTTAATGTAAATTAAATCAAGTAAATTCTTGCTTAAAATCCTCTGATGGTTTCTCATTTGAATTAGAATAGTCAAAAAAGTCAAAACTCTTTACCCAGATTTACCAAGCTCAATAAAATTTGGCCCCTAGCTCTTTGACCTCAACCTCTAACCCTTCCCCTAACTCACTCTAGGGCAGCCCTCTGCCCTGGGACTGAAAGTGAACTGACATTTCATTTTGCCTGACACAGATCTTCACATGGCTAGCCTCTTCCTGTCATTAGGTCTCAATTCAAATGGCACCTTTCCAGGGAGGCCTGCCTCGACTATGCAATCTAATTTTCCGCTATCAAAACTTATCTATTTCTTTACTTGCTATTGTCTCCCTTACTAAAATGCAAACTTTTTAGCACTGTATCCTCATCACTTAAAATATATTCAATATATAGGAAGAAAACAGTTAATATGTTAAAAAGGTAATTACCCTTTAACAGGAGTGATAAGAATAGTAGCTGTCCGTGGTACCAATTTTGGCTTAGGACTCTACAAATAAACACAGACAGTTTACTGTCTTACCAATTTCTGGCAACAATGTAGTTGGTATAAATTAATATTGATACATATGCAAATAAAAATACTTCTGAATAAGGCCAAGACATGAAGAAACATTCACAGGAGAGGATAGGACTACAGGAGTTTTGTTGATTTACAGACAGTAGGCAATAAGAGAAGGGAAGGGAATTTGAGCTCAAGGAGAGCAATAGAAAGATGAGAGTTTGAGTGACGACAGGTGACCTAAGTGGTGGCTGAGGCATGATGATACTAATCCAGAAAGTCTCCTTGCAGAGGGTGAGTACTGGGTTCCCTGCTCTAGCATACAGTATGCCAGGCAGCTTCTTACCCAGATAACCCTCAAAGGAATGGCTGCAATTAAAAGCATTTATAGTCCTCAATTAAAGGATTCTTTCTTTAAGTCTGTTAAACTGCTTTATTGACTGCATTATGATACAAACATGAAAAAGGAACTATTTAGAACGATGTACATTATTTCTTACAGTCTATAAGATTCAGGTTCATCCAAATGCTGGATGATGACCAATGTCCCCAGAATTTATATTGTCATGAGTTCCAGTGTCAAGGTATCATAGAAATACTTAAAACTAGGAAAAACAAAATCATTTTTTAAAATCCAGTGGCTCAGTGGTAAAGAATATGCCTGCCAATGCAGGAGACACAGGAGATGGGAGTTCAATCCCTGGGTGGGGAAAATCTCTGAGAGGAAGCAATGGCAACCCACTCCAGTATTCTAAACCCCACGGACAGAGGAGCCTGGATGGCTAGTCCATGGGGTGGCAAAGTCAGACATAACTTAGCGACTGAGCAGCAGCAGCAAAGATGAAATATATAAGAATATATTTTAAAGTGACTACATAAAGGGAAAAAGAACTGTGAAAACAAGTTAGAATTAAGAAACTGTAACATGCATGTTAAAACATTACTATGAACTAAAATTCTGAAACCAAAAGAAAGACAGAATTGGCAAGTCATTTGATATTATCTTTTCTGATTTTTTTCTTTTCTAATTTTTGAGGCAGAAAACAAAATGATCTCCAAAAGAAGCACTTCTGATATGCCAAGTCATTTTTGAGGCTAGTTTAACCATGCAAGAACCATCTGAGTATGTACAATACCATTGTATATGGTTGAAGAAATCAAGGCATTAAAATGAATCAGCTTTATTAATGGTATCTGAGAATTTATATAAAAATAGTTGTCTTTGAAATGTCCTGACCTAAGGAAATTTAAACCTTACATTAAGAACTGAAATATATTACTATATATTGGTTTCTAAATATTTTTCTGTCGCAACACAACATATGTTGCTATACACAAAACAATTTAAGAGTAAATTACAAACTTAATTATCATAAAATGATAAGCCCCTGAAATAATACACTTTTAATGTATTTTAGGTAGCCAGCTGTCCACTTGTTGCAATGAAAAATGACTCATCAAAGGTATATAACATTCTATAATTTCCTCTCCACATTCAGGTGACAGTGACAAATTGCTCAAGCTTCTACCTTGCAGTCCTATCATCACCATATGTTTGAAAAATCAATATACCACTTGAGGTCAAAGATTACAAATACAGCCTACATTTCACATTTGTAGATTACAAGTAGAACCTACAACTCTTTTTTTTCTTCTCCATCTACCTTACCATTTTCCTTTCATCATTACCCACCTATTAGTTCCTTTCCCTTTTCACTTGTTCTCTTCATAGAGTTGCATGCATCCCCTTCATGATACATACCAACCCCAGCCCCTTAGAAGCAGTAATTTTTTACTCACTTTTCCAATACCTTAAGCTACTGTAGCAAGAGGCTGCAGGGGCTGACTAACAGAAATTAGGCCGAGTGCAAAACCATCTCGGAAAACTGGATTTGGTAAGGAGCAGGATAACAGGGGGACGAGGCACATGGAAAAGGGAGTATCACGGCCCAGCTGGAGCAGAGCTGGATTGCAGAGTCTCGCGGAAGAGTTGTGGTGCATTATCACACCTAGGCACAAACATGCCAGAAATACAAAAAAGAGCAAGGCTGGTGATAACCTTCATTTTTTTATGGTTGTTTCTCCCTTCCAGTGTAAAATATACTGCTCATCCATAGGATGTAAAAAGATAGTGGACACCATTTTTCTTTTAACAAGTTCCCTTATAATTCCTATTAATTTTGTCTGTTTTCAGAATGTAGAAGCCTAATAAGTAGGACCAAATCTCAGTTGCACCAGGAATCAAAGTAAGTAATAAAAGTCCTTCTAGGAGTTCATTCAAATTAAATAGAATTTATTTTTACTAGTATGGTAACTGTAAGAAGTACAGTGGATAAAGTATTTGTTGACAGATACAGAAAACAGTGTAACATTTTACTAATGAACACTCAATGGAGTTATCATTTGCCTTTTTTTGCATTATTCACATTTACTTATTAATGTGTTATTAATTCATCCTTTTAAAAATATTTGATTCATTGAATAGTGCGTAAAACAAAAACTGCATACATCCGTTAGATAAAATAAAGGCTAATGTTTTATGTTAGGTTTTCTGTAGGCACTTGACACTGATCAACTCATTTAACTCTCACAAAACAATTTATGGAATCATCCTCATTTTACAAATGTGGAAATTGAGGCTGATTCAGAGAAGCTGGCTATATTCTTAGCAAGTTATCAAGAGAGAATTAGAATTCAGAGTGCCAAAATGAATGCTTTTTATACCATTCTAGCTTATCTCCCTATAAGGAAGATACCAAGAAAAATTCAGAATTTAATTAGCATAGCCAGAGTGCCTACTGTATGCAAGGCATAAAGCAGAGTGTGCTGAAGCATGAACGTTTGTTAAACACAGATACTGCCTTCGGGCAGCTTACAACATATAACAATAGATATTGGGAATAAACTCTGAATATTCATTAGAAGGACTGATGCTGAAGCTGAAGCTCCAATACTTTGGCCACCTGATGAAAAGAACCGACTCACTGGAAAGGACCCTGATGCTGGGAAAGATTGAGGGCAGGAGGAGAAGAGGGTGAAAGAGAATGAGACGGTTGAATGGCATCACCAACTTGATGGACATGAGTCTGAGCAAACTCCAGGAGATAGGGAAGGATAGGAAAGCCTGGCATGCTGCAGTCCATGGGGTCACAAAGACTCAGACACGACTGAGCAACTTACCTACAAATATATATATACATATAATCATAATAAAAGGGAGAGATCCACAGATGTTAAAAATAAGCTATCTGAATATTAAGAGAAAGATTTCTGGCAGGGGAGGACTGACTAAACCTTTAGGAAGGAAAAAGCATTTGAGTTGGGCCTTAACTTCGATAGAATTAACAGTTTTGCACCAACTAGTTGCTCACTAATATTTGGAAGAAGTACCCATCTCACATACCACAGAGGGTACACATCTCATGTAGAATTTAGCTTCTAAAAGTCCAGAGTGGTTCTATACCAACTGTGATGTGGTTTCAGTTGCTAAGAAATGTGTTTAAGTTGAACACCTAAAATTATTTCTGTGAAATTGCGCTTTGAGTTTGAAAGTTTAGAAACTGGCACTTCAGAGACTTGTTACCTAGGAAGCATACATTTTTTGCCTTCTTTTAATAAGTTTTGATTTTTCTGCATAGGATAAAACATTTTATCACCTGAAAATATTTCCAAGTAGACCCATATTGATATGGATTTCACTATCAGTAGTAGGGGTTCTAATTTTTTTTTATTCCATAGTTCAGTGGTCAGTAAACTTCAGCAAAAACCCAGACAACGGCCCATTTTCATAAATAAGGCTTTTATTTAATAAATTGCAACAGATCATACAGTATCAAAGCCTAAAATAGGCACTATCTAACCTTTACAGGAGAGAGTCAGCAGACCTGTGCCATAGACAATACATTCAACAAATATCTATTAATGGCTTACAAGAGTAGGTAGCTAGAAAGTGGGTTTCTAGCTGAAATACTGTAACACTAATTTATATAGGAATAAGAAAAAGAGTAAGTTCCCATAGAGTTGGAAATTAAAGAGGAAAAAATTGGAGCATAACTAAAAATGGAAATTAGATAATATTTAGGCTGAATAATAAAGAAAAAATCAAAATATGTGTGATACAGCTAATGCAGCATTAGAAAGGGCTTTAGAGCCTTAATACATTAAAATACACACAAAAGTCAAGTTATTTATAATTCCACCTCCCATCCACTGCACAATTTCAAAGTCACTTCCACATTTTAGTGTATTTGTTACAGCAGCATCCCACTTTCAGGTACCAAAATCTGTGTTAGTTTTCCAGGACTGCTGTAACAAATGATCACAAAGCCAGTAGCTAAAAACAATGCAAATTTATTCTCTTAAAAGTTCTGAATGTCAAAATTCCAAACTGATTCTCGCTGGGCTAAAATTAAGGTGTTGGCAAGGCTCTAGGGGAGAATCTGTTCCCTACTTTTCAACTAACTGTATTCCTTGGTTCATGGACACATTACATCAACCTCTGCATCCATCATCACATATCCTTCATCCACCATCAGTTCAGTTCACTTCAGTTCAGTCGCTCAGTCATGTCCGACTCTTTGCAACCCCATGAACCGCAGCATGCCAGGCCTCCCTGTCCATCACCAACTCCCAGAATCCACCCAAACCTGTGTCCATTGAGTCGGTGATGCCATCCAACCATCTCATCCTCTGTCGTCCCCTTCTCCTCCTGCCCTCAATCTTTCCCAGCATCAGGGTCTTTTCAAATGAGTCAGCTCTTCGCATCAGGTGGCCAAAGTATTGGAGCTTCAGCTTGAACATCAGTCCTTCCATTGAACACCCAGGACTGATCTCCTTACAGTCCAAGGGACTCTCAAAAGTCTTCTCCAACACCACATTTCAAAAGCATCAATTCTTCAGCACTCAGTTTTCTTTATAGTCCAACTCTCACATCCATATATGACTACTGGAAAAACCATAGCCTTGACTAGACAGACCTTTGTTGACAAAGTAATGTCTCTGCTTTTTAATATGCTGTCTAGGTTGGTCATAACTTTCCTTCCAAGGAGTGTCTTTCAATTTCATGGCTGCAGTCACCATCTGCAGTGATTTTGGAGCCCAGAAAAATAAAGCCAGCCACTGTTTCCACTGTTTCCCCATCTATTTGCCATGAAGTGATGGGACCAGATGCCATGATGTTAGTTTTCTGAATGTTGAGCTTTAAGCCAACTTTTTCACTCTCCCCTTTCACTTTCATCAAGAGGCTCTTTAGTTCTTCTTCACTTTCTGCCATAGGGTGGTGTCATCCACCATCAAATATCACATATCCTTCTCTGATTCTGACCCTCCATCCTTTTTCTTATAAGGACAATTGTGCTTACATTGGGTCCACATGGATAATCCAGGGTATCTCCCCACCTCAGGATCTTTAACTTAATCACATCTGCAAAGTCCCTTTGCCATATAAGGTCATCACATAATCATAGGTTGTAAAGGTTAGAATATGGAGGAGGGAATTAATCTGTCTACTACAGCCATGTTCATTATTAACCAAATTCTGTTTCAAATATTTAACCATATTTTGTGACCAAAACCATGCCAAAAAAAAAAAAAGAAATAGAAGGCAAAGTGGTTGTCTGAGGATGCTTACAAAAAGCTGAGAAAAGAAATGCAAAAGGGAAGGAAGAAAGGAAAAGATACACCCAACTGGCTGCAGAGCTCGGGAGTAAAGCAAGGAGACATAAGAAAGCCTTCCTCAGTGAACAATGCAAAGAAACAGAGGAAAACAATAGAACAGGAAAGACTAGAGATCTCTTCAAGAAAATTGGAGATATCCATGTCTGTCATGCAAAGATGAACATGATAAAGGATAGAAATGGTAAGGACCTAACAGAAGCAGAAAAGGTGGCAAGAATACACAGAACTATACAAAAACGTCTTAGTGACCCAAATAACATGATGGTGTGGTCACCCACCTAGAGCCAGACATCCTGGTGAATAAATTCAAGTGGGCCTTCAGAAGCTTTATGAGAAACAAAACTTGTGGAGATGATGGAATTCGAGTTGTGCTACTTAAAATCCTAAAAGATGACATATTGAGTGTTGCACTCAATACATCAGCAAATCTGGAAACCTCAGCAGTGGCCACAGGGCTGGAAAAGGTCAGTTTTCATTCCAACCCCAAAGAAGGCCAATGCCAGAAAATGTTCCAACTACTGTACAACTGAAATTCCCTGGCAGCTCTGAAATTCCCTGGTAGCTCAGCTAGTAAAGAATCCACCTGCAATGCAGGATATCCTGGTTCAATCCTTGTGTCAGGGAGTACCCCTGGAGATGGGATAGGCTACCCACTCCAGTATTCTTGGGCTTCCCTGATGGCTCAGATAGTAAGGAATCACCTGCAATGTGGAAGACCTGGTTTCAATCCCTGGGTTGGGAAGATTCCCTGGAGGGGCAGGCATGGCAACACACTCCAATATTCTTGCCCAGAGAAACCCCATTGACAGAGGAGCCTGGTGGGCTACAATCCATGGGGTCACAAAGAGTCAGACACAACTAAGCAACTAAGCACCATACAACTGCACTCATTTAACATGCTAGCAAGGTCATGTTCAAAATCCTTCAGGCTAGGCTTCAGCAGTATGTGAACCAGGAACTTCAGATATAGAAGCTGGGTTTAGAAAAGGCAGAGGAACCAGAGATCAAACTGCCAACATTTGTTGGATCATGGAGAAAGCAAAGGAGTTCCAGAAAAAACATCTACTTCTGCTTCATTAACTATGTTAAAGCTTTTGACTGGGTGGATCACAACAAACTGTGGAAAATTCTTAAAGATATGGAAATACCAGACCACCTTATTTGTCTCCTGAAAAACCTGTATGCAGGTCAAGAAGCAACAGGTAGGACTGGACATGGGACAACAGACTGGTTCAATATTGGGAAAGGAGAATGACAAGCCTGTATATTGTTACCCTGCTTATCTAACTTCTATGCAGAGTACATCATGTGAAATACTGGGCTGGATGAATCACAAGCTGGAATCAAGATTACCAGGAGAAATATCAACAACTTCAAATATGCAGAAGATACCACGCTAATGTCAGAAAATGAAGAACTAAAGAGCCTCTTGTAAAGAGTGAAAGAGGAAAGTAAAAAGAAACTGGCCTAAAACTCAACATTCAAAAACTAAGATTATAACATCTGGTCCCATCACTTCATGGCAAATAGAAGGGAGAAAAGTGGAAAGAGTGAAAATTTTTATTTTCTTGGGCTCCAAAATCACAGTGAACATTGACTGCAGCCAGGAAATTAAAAGAACCTTGCTACTTGGAAGAAGAGCTATGACAAACCTAGACAGCATATTAAAAAGCAGAGACATTACTTTGTCAACAAAGGTCCATTTGTCAAAGCTATGGTTTTTCCAGCAGTCATATATGGATGTGAGAGTTTGACCATAAAGAAGGCTGAGCACTGAAGAATTGAAGCTTTTGAAATGTGGTGTTGGAGAAGACTCTTGAAAGTCCATTGTACTGCAAGGAGATCAAACCAGTCAATCCTAAAGGAAATCAACCCTGAATATTCACTGTAAGGATTGATGCTGAACTGAAGCTCCAATACTTTGGCCACATGATGCATAGAGTACACTCATTGGAAAAGACTCTGATGGTGGGAAGGGCTGAGGGCAGGAAGAGAAGGTGGTAGCAGAGGTTGAGATGGTTAGATGGCATCCCACTCCAGTACTCTTTCCTGGAAAATCCCATGGACGGAGAAGCCTGGTAGGTTACAGTCCATGGGGTTGCAAGAGTTGGACACGACTGAGTGACTTCACTTTCACTTTTCCAACTCAATAGACATGAATCAGCAAACTCTGGGAGATAGTGATGGACAGGGGAGACTGGCATTCTGCATTCCATGGGGCTGCAAAGAGTTAGATGCAACTTAGCAACTGAACAACAAGAAAGCACTGCTCCCACGGAATGCTCACCTTACTGAACTAACAGTTTTATAATTTCCATATTTCAAATATTAGTTCTTTTAAAAGTTTTGGCAAGAGAAAATTTAGCAGAAGAATAAGATTATGGATTGTATCACAAATTCGCAGAGCTGTTAATATCTGAGTAATGCCTTAAGTCATTATTATTGTTTGGAATATTCCCACAAAGTATGTAGTAATTTTATTACAGGAGGGAAAGTTAAACCCCTATCACAAAAACATAACTATTCTGGAGTTGAAAGATACCTAAAGGATCATCTCAATTTCAGGGATGACAAATACAGGATCTTCCTGACCCAGGGATCAAATTCCAGTCTCCTGCATTGCAGGCAGATACTTTACCATCTGAGCCACCAGGGAAGCCCCATATTAGGCTCAGGAGGTTAAACTGTGATAATTTACCTCAATCTCTTATGGAGAGGAGAAGGAACATAAATTTACTGTAAGAATGTCTAACTGTATAGAAAGCTAAGAGCTGCTGCATTTACATAAAAAATTATTTAAAACAGTTTTTATTGAAACATAGTTTATTTACAATGTTATGCCATTCTTTGCTGTATATAGCAAAGTGACTCCATTTTATACATATATACATTATTTTTTTATATTCTTTTCCAGAATGATTTATCATAGGACATTGAATATAGTTGTCTGCGCTATACATTAGGACCTTATTTTATCCATTCTAAAAGTAATTGTTTGCATCTACCAACCCCAGTCCATCCCTCTCCCTCTTCCCTCCACCTAGACAACCACAAGTTTGTTCTCTATGTCTATGAGTCTGTTTCTGTTTACAAAAACAGATGGGTTCATTTGTGTCATATTTTAGATGCAACATGTAAGTGATATCACACTTAACCTGACACAGGCACACTGTGTGACTTACTTCACCAGTGTAATAATCTCTAGCTGTATCCATGTTGCTGCAAATGGCATTGTTTTGTTCTTCTTAATGTCTGAGTGGTATTCCATTGCATGTGTATATGATATGTTTGTCCATTCACCTGTCGATGGATATTTAGGCTGTTTCCATGTTCTGCCTATTCTGAATAGTGCTGCTAGAACATAAGAGTGTCTATATCTTTTGGTATAAAAATAGGCATATGGATCAATGAAACAGAAAAGAGAGCCCAGAAATAAACCCAAACACCTATGTTCAATTAATCTTTGACAAAGGAGGCAAGAATATAAAAATGGGAAAAAGACCATCTCCTCAACAAGTGGTGCTCAGAAAGTTGGACAGTCACATGTAATCAATAAAATTAGAACACACTCTCATATCATGTACAAAAATAAACTCAATATAATCTATAAAAACATTGAATCACTATGCTATACATATGACACTAATATTATAAATCAACTAAATTTCTATATAAAAAAAGAAAGAGGTCCTACAATGACATTTGCATTCCTAATGTTATTTTAAAGCTTTACTGCATACTTAATAACTGAAATTCAATTAATTGCTTATGATTATTAATAGAAGAAATTTCTACATACTGAGGTATGGGGAAGTCATTCTAGTTTGTACATGATTTAACTTGAATTCTATGTTAACTAAAACAGATTGTGGCCAAATGCACATTGCTTTAATCATTAAAGAAAAAGAGAAAAGGTACATTGACCAGAAGTACAGAACGTCCAGGTTAAAAAATAAAGATTAAATTCCTCCTTTCCCAGGACAAAATAAAAAATAAACTCAAAATGGCTTAAAGACTGAAATATAAGACCATAAAACTCCTAGAAGAGAACATAGGCAAAACATTCTCTGGTATTAATCACACCAATGTTTGCATAGTTCAGTCTTCCAAGAATTTATTAATCTCAGGTTCAGGTTGATTTCTTTTTTAGCCATCTCAGCTTCTTAACTATTGAAATACTAAGTAAGCAAATACTAAGACAGTTTTCTAAGTATCTAGAGGAATTCCAGATAAAATTCATCAGACTCAATGAAAATAGACATATTTCCCAGAATGCTACACATAATAGTTATCAGGCCACATAAAAGAGGTTCTACTCTTGCTGGTCTAATGACTGGTTAGGGAAAAATTGTGAAAGTCTTTAGGCTCTATAAGTAATATTGCTTCTGGTTTCCCTGGAGACAAGGCAATTAGCTCAGTGGTCTAATGGAAACCTAAGATAAGTAACTTGTAACATATGTGCATGGCATGAAAGTGCTTTTAAGAAAATCAGTGTATCTTCACTTTATTTTTTAAACAGCACCTACATTAAATTATACTGTATCCAGTGCTACCTATTCCTTTCAACAAATACCAGAATCTCTTAGATAGGTTTGAAAGGTTAGTTTGATTACTAAATATATGTTAGGCTTATTCTTTTTGCTAATTACAGACAATGTAAACATGAAGTGGAAATTAAAATATAAAGATTTTGGATAGGCTAGTTAAGAACTGCTATTGATATGTGACTAGGCCTCTCAATAAATAAAACCATATGATTATCTCAATAGATGCAGAAAAAGCCTTTGACAAAATTCAACATCCATTTATGATTAAAACTCTCCATAAAGCAGGAATAGAAGGAACATACCTCAACATAATAAAAGTTATATATGAAAAACCCACAGCAAACATTATCCTCAATGGTGAAAAATTGAAAGCATTTCCCCTAAAATCAGGAACAAGACAAGGGTGCCCACTCTTACCACTACTACTCAACATAGTTTTGGAAGTTTTGGCCACAGCAATCAGAGCAGAAAAAGAAATAAAAGGAATCCAGATAGGAAAAGAAGAAGTGAAACTCTCACTGTTTGCAGATGACATGATCCTTTACATAGAAAACCCTAAAGACTCTACCAGGAAATTACTAGAGCTAATCAATGAATATAGTAAAGTTGCAGGATATAAAATTAACACACAGAAATCCCTTGCATTCCTATACACTAACAAAGAGAAAACAGAAAGAGAAATTAAGGAAACAATACCATTCACCATTGCAACAAAAAGAATAAAATACTTAGGAGTATATCTACCTAAAGAAACGAAAGATCTATACATAGAAAACTATAAAACACTGATGAAAGAAATCAAAGAGGACACAAATAGATGGAGAAATATGCCATGTTCATGGATTGGAAGAATCAATATTGTGAAAATGAGTATATTACCCAAAGCAATCTGTAGATTTAATGCAATCCCTATCAAGCTACCAACTGTATTCTTCACAGAACTAGAACAAATAATTTCAAAATTTGTATGGAAATACAAAAAAACCTCAAATAGCCAAAGCAATCTTGAGAAAGAAGCATGGAACTGGAGGAATCAACCTGCCTGATTTCAGGCTCTACTACAAAGCCACAGTCATCAAGACAGTATGGTACTGGCACAAAGACAGAAATATAGATCAATGGAACAGAATAGAAAGCCCAGAGATAAATCCACGAACCTATGGACACCTTATGTTCGACAAAGGAGGCAAGGATATACAATGTAAAACAGACAACCTCTTTAACAAGTGGTGCTGGGAAAACTGGCCAACCACTTGAAAAAGAATGAAACTAGAACACTTTCTAACACCATACACAAAAATAAACTCAAAATGCATTAAAGATCTAAATGTAAGACTAGAAACTATAAAACTCCTAGAGGAGAACATGGGCAAAACACTCTCCGACATAAACCACAGCAGGATCCTCTATGACCCACCTCCCAGAATATTGGAAATAAAAGCAAAAATAAACAAATGGGACCTAATGAAACTTAAAAGCTTTTGTACAACAAAGGAAACTATAAGCAAGGTGAAAAGACAGCCCTCAGAATGGGAGAAAATAATAGCAAATGAAGAAACAGACAAAGGATTAATCTCAAAAATATACAAGCAACTCCTGCAGCTCAATTCCAGAAAAATAAATGACCCAATCAAAACATGGGCCAAAGAACTAAACAGACATTTCTCCAAAGAAGACATACAGATGGCTAACAAACACATGAAAAGATGCTCAACATCACTCATTATCAGAGAAATGCAAATCAAAACCTCAATGAGGTACCATTACATGCCAGTCAGAATGGCTGCTATCCAAAAGTCTACAAGCAATAAATGCTGGAGAGGGTGTGGAGAAAAGGGAACCCTCTTACACTGTTGGTGGGAATGCAAACTAGTACAGCCACTATGGAAAACAGTGTGGAGATTCCTTAAAACACTGGAAACAGAACTGCCATATGACCCAGCAATCCCACTTCTGGGCATACACACTGAGGAAACCAGATCTGAAAGAGACACATGCACCCCAATGTTCATCGCAGCACTGTTTATAATAGCCAGGACATGGAAGCAACCTAGATGCCCATCAGCAGATGAATGGATAAGGAAGCTGTGGTACATATACACCATGGAATAGTACTCAGCCATTAAAAAGAATTCATCTGAATCAGTTCTAATGAGATGGATGAAACTGGAGCCCATTATACAGAGTGAAGTAAGCCAGAAAGATAAACACCAATACAGTATACTAATGCATATATATGGAATTTAGAAAGATGGTAATGATAACCTTATATGCAAGACAGAAAAAGAGACAGAGATGTATGGAACAGACTTTTGGACTCTATGGGAGAAGCCGAGGGTGGGATGATCTGAGAGAACAGCATCGAAACATGTATATTATCAAGTGTGAAACATATCGCCAGTCCAGGTTGGATGCATGAGACAAGTGCTCGGGGCTGGTGCACTGGGAAGACCCAGAGGGATGGGATGGGGAGGGAGGTGGGAGGGGGGATTGGGATGGGGAACACATGTAAATCCATGGCTGATTCATGTCAATGTATGGTAAAAACCACTACAATATTACAAAGTAATTAGCCTCCAACTAATAAAAATAAATGGAAAAATAAATAAATAAAAAGAAAAAAAAGAATAAAGTGTTCATATTTCCAGAAATAGCCAGATACTTCAATATGAAGGGAAGAAAGTGTTCATTTTTACTTACAGAACAGACTAAAAACTCAAAAAATATGGCTTTACATGCATGTGTGTGTTATGTAAATTGTCATTCCAATAAGTATATTTTAATCTTACTGAATTTATAATATTTATAACAGCAAAATTTCTGACTACTTCTTTAATAAGCCAATTTGTGAGTAAAGACAAGAGCATATAAATGATGTTCAAGGCTCTTTCCACTGTACAGTTAGGGTACAGATGTCTAGGGATAATCTCAGCAACTTGAGGGTAGGTCAAAACATAAAATTTTTGATGGCTGTAAAAATATTTTTAATAAAAATAGCTTAATTCATCCCATTAATAGAAGTAAATGAGTATCCTAAGAGAAAATAGGAAATATAAAGAAAATAAAAATTACACCATCCAGGGACAAGCACTTTAAACATTAGATTGAACATATTGTAATTTCATAGCCAAACACAGATTTGGATGATTTTACATAAATTGGATCACAGGTATAAACCTAGTCTGAAATGTTTTCTTTTCTCTTTTTCTTAAAAGAATATTATCAGGTATATCTTTTCATTTCAATAAATAAGGAACTACATAATCATTCTTATGGCTTCAGAGTATTCTTTCACAGAATGCTCCATAATCTGTTTAACCAAATCCTTATTATAAGATATTAATCTTGTTTATGATTGTTTTGCTACAATAAACCTTGATAAACATTCTATATATCCAGCTTGTTTACCAACTTGTCCAACTGTCTTTAAGGTAAATTGCCTACAATTAATTCTAATTGTCGGCAGTTAGAAGTGCTGGTTAAGAGAGTATGCATATTTTAAACTCATACCTAACAGAAAGTTTGCCCAACCCTTTTGGAAAGCAATTTGTCAGTAAGTATTAAGATCCTTAGATGGGCCCGGGGAGGAGGGAGTGGTCTTCTGAGCTCTGGCAGTGTGGCCTGGTGAGGAGGATGGGTTGAAGTAGAGGGGACAGTGACCTGCCCTGAGGGCGGGACTGTTGCATGACATGGACAAAGGTCTGTGTGGTGAGCCCAGGTCACAGTGCAGGAGAGGATAAGAGGGGTCCCTCAAGGTAGTTTAGGCTTAGTTGAAGGGTACAGTTTCTGGAGGAGAGATGCAATGGATTATGATTGAATACCAATATCTGTGCACCTAAACATCTGTGCACCCTGACATACTGGGACCCTGATAACCACACACCTTTATATCTGCACACCCTGACATCTACTGGAGGCCTGGCTTCCGCATGTCCTGACATCTCTGTGCTCTAGGCAGGGCACAGTCAGGGCCAGAAGAAACTGCCTCTAGCACTGAGTAGTCGGTAATCAGCTCCCACACCTTGCTCTCAGGCACTCAGAGGTAAAGTCTGCAGGAGACCACTGTTAGCCCAACTGCTGGAGAGACCAGGGAAACAGGACGCCCTGCGAGGTGTGGTAAGGACGGCTGGGAGGAGGCTCCAGGAGCTATCTTGACAAAAGTTAGTGAAGAACAGCCAATGTACATTAGCATACTACACAGCCAAAAGCAGTCTTGCCATGCGTATGTTTAAGACCTCCGTGGGGAAACTGCAGCGACAAGTGTACGAGGGGGAGTACCCTATATTCCAATATGCGCCAGTGTGTGCGAGTGACTTCATACAGGTCAGCAGGAAAGGAGACGTGATGGATCTGCACAACCGCACCCGAATGGTGACTGGGCGTCGCTGGCACCAGCCCCCACCTCACACTGCCTGATGTCATGCTGCTGGCCCCACCAGCTGCCACCTGTGATGACCCTAACAGGCACAGCCCTGCTGCCCGGGAGAGAGGTAAAAAGCTACACAGATTTTAGGGCTAACCAGGCTGCTTCCCTTGAAGTTCGTAGAGATATCCATTCATAACAGTAAAAAACAACAGCTCCGCCTGAAGCTTGCCACTGGCCACTCTTTTTACCTTCAGCTGTGTCCCCCTCCAGATAGAGGGGATCTTTTTATTCAGTGGAAAAACCTGATTTATATCCTGAGACCATCAGCAAAGGCTCACAGCACAACCCGGGCCACCCCAGCTAGGAACATTCTGGACATAACTGGATTTAAGAAAGAGAAGAAGTGCCCAGTGGTTAAGTCTCAAAAAGATGGGGCCAGGGTGCTTAGGGAGAATAGCTAAAAGTCCTGCAGAGGCTTTGGTACAGAGGCTCATCTGGAAAATACTCTAATTTTTGGAAGGACTCAAGGCCAAATGAGCCTCATTTGGAGGCCATGGCACACTAAGGAGGTTTCTAGTACTTCTCCAAAGAGTTCCCCAAGGCTGTATTACAGAGATTTGTTAGCTGTCAGCAACTGTTAATTTCATATCCCATATCATATTGCCATCTGCAGCAGGCTGACCACCCAATCTATTCTTGAACATATACTACTCCAACCCAGGTAGGCGGACAAGTTGCAGAATGTATGTCTCCCCAAGACTGCCATGAAATGATTTTTGTATAAATCAGTGACAATGAGATGTGCATAATTTGTTAGAACCTATCAAAATACTGGTCTTCCCAGGTGGTATAGCGATAAAGAGTCCACCTGCCAATACAGCAGATACAAGAGACACAGGTTCAATCCCTGGGTTGGGAAGATCTCCTGGAATAAGAAATTACAACCTCCCAACCCCCATCAGTATTCTTGCCTGGAAAATTCCATGGCCAGAGGAGCCTGGTGGGCTACAGTCCATGGGGTCACAAAGAGTTGGACACGATTGAGCACACACACACATATATCCAATTATTAAAGCACATATCGCCTGACCAGGAGAAATACTAACAAAAGTGTCTTCTGATGTCACCTAGAGCCAGACATCCTGGAATATGAAGTCAAGTGGGCCTTAGGAAGCATCACTACGAACAAAGCTCGTGGAGGTGATGGAATTTTAGTTGAGCTATTTCAAATCCTGAAAGATGATGCTGTAAAAGTGCTCTACTCAATATGCCAGCAAATTTGGAAAACTCAGCAGTGGCCACAGGACTGGAAAAGGTCAGTTTTCATTCCAATCCCAAAGAAAAGCAATGCCAAAGAATGCTCAAACTACCACACAATTGCACTCATCTCACACGCTAGTAAAGTAAGCTCAAAATTGTCCAAACCAGGCTTCAGCAATACATGAACTGTGAACTTCCAGATGTTCAAGCTGGTTTTAGAAAAGGCAGAGGAATCAGAGATCAAATTGCCAACATCCACTGGATCATCGAAAAAGCAAGAGAGTTCCAGAAAAACATCTATTTCTGCTTTATTGACTATGCCAAAGCCTTTGACTGTGTGGGTCACAATACACTGTGGAAAATTCTGAAAGAGATGGGAATACCAGACCACCTGACCTGCCTCTTGAGAAGCCTGTATGCAGGTCAGGAAGCAACAGTTAGAACTGGACATGGAACAACAGACTGGTTACAAATGGGAAAGGAGTACGTCAAGGCTGTTTATTGTCATCCTGCTTATTTAACTTATATGCAGAGTACATCATGAGAAACGCTGGGCTGGAGGAAGCACAAGCTGGAATCAAGATTGCCAGGAGAAATATCAATAACCTCAGATATGCAGATGACACCACCCTTATGGCAGAAAGTGAAGAACTAAAGAGCCTCTAGATGAAAGTGAAAGAGGAGAGTGAAAAAGTTGGCTTGAAGCTCAACATTCAGAAAACTAAGATCATGCCATCTGGTCCCATCACTTCATGGGAAATAGATGGGGAAACAGTGGAAACAGTGTCAGACTTTATTTTTCTGGGCTCCAAAACCACTGCAGATGGTGACTGCAGCCATGAAATTAAAAGATGCTTACTCCTTGGAAGGAAAGTTATGACCAACCTAGACAGCATATTAAAAAGCAGAGACATTACTTTGCCAACAAAGGTCCATCTAGTCAAGGCTATGGTTTTTCCATTGGTTATGTATGGATAACCATACATAACTGTGAAGAAAGCTGAGCGCCGAAGAATTGATGAACTGTTGTGTTGGAGAAGACTGTTGAGAGTCCCTTGGACTGCAAGGAGATCCAACTAGTCAATCCTAAAGGAGATCAGTCCTGGGTGTTCATTGGAAGGACTGATGCTGAAGCTGAAACTCCAATACTTTGGCCACCTCATGTGAAGAGCTGACTCATTGGAAAAGACCCTGATGCTGGGAAAGATTGAGGACAGGAGGAGAAGGGGATGAAAGAGGATGAGATGGTTGGATGGAATCACCAACTCGATGGACATGGGTTTGGGTGAACTCTGGGAGTTGGTGATGGACAGGGAGGCCTTGCATGCTGCCATTCATGGGGTTGCAAAGAGTTGGACATGACTGAGTGACTGAACTGAACTGAACTCAGCACACACACACATACATCAAATTATTAAAGCACATATCACCTGATCAGGAGAAATACTAACAAAACTGTATTTTAGTAAGTATTCTCACTGACACAAACAGTTCCAGCAAATCTGGAGTGGTCATTGTAGAGATACTGTAGGAGAACTTCTTGCATCAAATGGCAGAGTAGAGTTGAAAGCTCAAAATTCTTACTATAAGCGCTTGTTGTTTAGCCACAGAAAGAGAAGGAAGCTGTTTTACTGGTATCACTTTCTTTACTTGTTTTCCCCTAGGCAAATGCTTCCTTTTTCTATGGAAAGAATCAAGATTGAGTGAGCATTCAGAGCCTTTACATAAACCTTGGTGAGTTTAGAGTCACTTAGTATGATTATGCTGGGGAGGATGTAAATAACAGGCAGAGGCAAAAGTGAAATGCCATGGAAGCCAAGGAACTGGAGTGAGAGTGTACCTAACTCCAGACGAGAAGGTTTAGACAAAAAAGCAGATGAGTCTTTAGGTGAGTCTTGAAAGAAGAGAATTTCATTAGAGAAAAAACAAGATGCACGTAAGTCATTCAAACGTCTGCAAAAGCAACAAAGCTAAGTAAGATGCCTACAGCACAAAAAGCCCAAGGGATATGGGATAACAGTTCTTATGAAATAGCACGGCTTTTTATTTGTTTAGATGTATTCATTGCGTTCACCAAACTCAAGTAACAAAATTCTCTGTCCTTATTTCATCTTCACTCAAAAGTTTCCCTTCCCCCACACTTTCTTTTATGACTTCGGTTTCCTATGGCCAGACAATACCTGATCTCACTGTAGCTTTTTCTGAGCATATCAGTCAATCAAATATTTCAGATTTGGATTTGCCATTTGAGCAAACACAAGATACAGTTTTATATTTTATTCCTAGCACTTTTATTGGATTGTCTCCTGTTTAGATGGTTCCCAAGTACTATTGCAACAACACAGATGGGAGAGTTATAAAGTGTAACTCCCATGTTCATTCGTGGGCCTTATCTAATAGTTGATTATCTGCTCTAGAGGATCTTTCCCCAACCCCACCTTTTTTCTTGCTCACTTCTGAATTCTACTTCCTCCCTTCTCACTTCCATTTTCAAAATAGTACTGATTATTATTGCCAAGAATATTTAAAAACAAATTTGAGTTTAATTATACTTTCCAGAAAGGGCTTCATATTCCTAGTCTCTTCATTCTTGATTTCTTTTCTAATTTTTTGCCCAGCTTAAGTTTTATTTAACTGCTTTGAAATTATACTAAAGTGCCCAATATATTCTATATATTTTAATTTTAATCCTGTTATTCAGAATTACCAATTCTCATAAATTTGAAAGGAATTGCTTCTTACAAAAACCTCAACAATCTAGTCACAGTAACAGAAGAAAATACTTTATAAAAACCAGAAAAAAATAGATGAAACTTGAATATAGGATCAATTCAAAATCTAGACAAAAACTAGAAATTAGATAATTTTGGAAATTAAGATCCAAAAGATCTAGCAATGTTCTAATTTTGCAAGTACAAAATCTAAGAATCTGAAAGTGATAAATAATATAGTTTTAAAGCCCAGAATCAGAATGTAAAGGTAATCTGGCTCCCAATTAAGTTTGTATTTCCATAATCCTCATGTTTCTGAAGTTTAGCACTCTACATTGAATACAAGATATCTGATTCCTGTTTGCTAGATCCAGCTAAGAAGAATAAATTATATTTATTCCAATCCAGCAAATCTGAATATATAGGAATGTGCTAAGCACTATACTAATTCCCCTGATTGCAAAGGCTCCTGTGCCGAACTGTAAGGTAGGGACTTTTCACGAAGCCCTATATGCACAGTGCTTATGGCTTAACGATTTTAATGGCCCCCAAAATAATTCAGATCTGAAAAAACTGGCTTCTAAATAAAGTTTCCTTAAAATGTCATCAATAACAGAATCATATGTCCGGAAAATCCTGAGTTCAAAGTTGTTGCAAGTTCTAGGAAAAACTTATATTTGATATGATGCTTCTTTAAGCTATACTAGTGTGTTAACCATTGCAGATTAATTTCATTGTGAAATATAATCAGTATTTTTACAGTTTGCATCATCACATTGAAAATGTTGTAATTATATATGTATATATATGTGCTGAGTCACTTTAGTTGTGTCTGAATCTTTATGACCCTATTGACTCTAGCCCTCCAGGCTCCTCTGTCTACGGGATTCTCCAGGCAAGACTATTGGAGTGGGTTGCCATGTCTTCCTTGAGGGCATCTTCCCCATCCAGGAACCTCTTATGTCTCCTGCATTGGCAGGCAGGTTTGGTGCTAGTGGTAAAGAAACCTCCTGCCAACGCAGGAGATGTAAGAGACACTGGTCGATTCCTGGGTCAGAAAGGTGCCCTGGAGGAGGGCTTGGCAACCCACTCTAATATTCTTGCCTGTAGTATCCCATGGACAGAGGATCCTGGAGGGATACAGTCCATAGGGTCATGAAGAGTCAGACAAGACTGAAGTGACTAAGCATACACACACATACACACACACACACATGTTAAAGGGGAACCCATTACAAATTGAGAACATTAGCAAAAGAAGACTAGAAGAGAAACTTGGTAAAAGAATTCTATGTTTGATTTGTTAGATTAAATGCATTTTTCAAAAAGGTAGTGCATCTCAAGTAAGTTTATAGATTTAAAGCAGTTACAATTAAAAATCCAATAAGAATACTTTTTAAATTTGACAGATTAAGTATAAAATATAAATGAAAAAGCAGACAATCATGTCAGCTAACAGTTTCTCCCACAATATATGTGTAAAAATATCAAAGTGGGTCATTGTTTTTAAAAATAGGAAAAGTAAAATAAGAGATCCAGAAGAAAGCCCAAGCCAAGCAGGATGGCATATAATGAAAGGAATGAGAGTTATTGTCAAATGGAAGGTCATAGAACAACTAGATATCAACAAGTTAAAAACAAACATAAGGCCATATCTGAAATTTTTTAAAAGAAATTCTAGATGAAATGAATTTTAAAAAAATACCATAAAGTTTAGTGAATTTGATGGTTAAAAAACTACACAACATATGACCATACAATATTAAAAAAGAAAGAAAAGCTTCAGATTGGGAAACATTTTAGGGTAAACATAGCTATTAAAACAGTAATACTCAATATTTATTCAAGTGATACAAGCCTACACAGAAAAAAATGCCAAAGAAAAATATTAAAAATTATAAACAAAAGCAAGTTGCTACCAAGCCTACTCCAAAACCTAGTAAAACAAAATAAGTTAAAATTTAAAAAATAAATGTAAATGCTAATAAGGTGATGGAGAACCCAGATATTTTATATAAAAATACAAAGATATTAATTTTATGAGCCAAAAAATAGGTAAGAGCATTCAATTGTTGGTAAATTGTTAAGCAGATAAGAGTATATTAATGAAAGCAAAACCTATGTTTCTTAATTTCCTTTCTTCTATATCCTTGACTAACATACACAAACACACCCTTTTAAGTAGGTAAAAGTATTTTTTAATTTATTTATTTTTAATTGAAGGATAATTGTTTTACAGTATTGCATTGGTTTGTACCAAACATCAACAAGTGAAGAAATGAAACCATATAGAAAATCATTTAGTCAAATACTACTTAATTCTGACAATATTCCAGGAACAATGTTGGCATTAAATCATAGACACTGAGCAATACATAGTATACCTTTGTGGATCTCACAGGCCAGTAAATATTGAAAATAATTCTGTAAGGTTAGTATAAATTGTCTTAAAATTCTATAAATAGTTCATATTGAGATAAAGAGATTCTTTAAGTGCAATAAATCAATATTGGAATTTGGGTGGCTGTGATTAAATTATGACATAAATGTAAAAACATGTAATAGTTTCTTGAACACAATTGGTTCATATTTGTTGCAAAACAGAAAATAATATTTTTGAGATATATTGAATTTTCTCTTATCCTAGATTATTTTTCCACTTATATTTTATGTAGTTACATAAACACACCTTTGCCATTACACTATTTTTCATATTAAGTGCTTTTCCATCTTCACGTAGGGATGAATTCATTGTGGCTTCAAATTTCCTAACTCTGTTTGGCTTGTTTTATTTATTTCTGAAGCTCCTCTAAGGGCTTGTGAATCATAACGCACAAGAAAAACTTGAGGGTGATACAGTAGAACTAAAAGTGACTTAATGAGTAGTGAAATGATTTCAAAATTATAATCAATGTTTTAGTGTTCTATTCTCATTTTGGGATTGCAGTGCATAATTGTCAGTGGCACACATTATTCTACAATATTCCATTGTGCTAAGAAAAAAAAAATCACTGTGCTTTTAAAGAGCTCTCACATGCTTTCTTTTAAATCATTTTATTTTTTAAACATGAATTGTGATTTAATTTCAAAATAGCATTCTTTAAAATGAAATATTTCAAACTCATTAACACTACAACCTCTTATACAACTCAATTTTTTTAGAGCTAGCATCACGACCAAAATAAAATCACATAAAATTATAATTATGTAGAGTATGTGTTGACTTATGCATACATGTACAGCTACATGTAAGCATTTCACTTATATATATATATATATACACACATGTATATATACATATATATATATACAGCTAATATAAGCATTTTACTGACCCTCAATTGAAGAAAAATTTCAAAGTATAAATAAAATACTAATTAGATTTTCAGCAGGTAATAAAAAAGATTTACTTAAAAACCTAGGCAACCATTTTATGTTTTATTGTATCTTAAGAAAGTAAACCATTACCTGTGCAAGAATGGGGAAGCCAAGGTTCCTACATCCATTACAAGGAGTCAATGCTTCCCAGAGTCCTGAGGGCCCACAAGTGTTTTCATCATCATCATCATCTTCCACTTCTCCTGGTGACAAATTTATTGTAGATGAAGTTCTCTGAAATTAAATTTATATCATACCAATATATTATATCAATGTCAGTTAGATATCTTAACATCAATTAAATTACATAAATTTCTCATGGTGTATGTTAGCAAGAAGAAATTAGCTTAATTCTGCCCATAGTTATGTGGCTGTGCTATGGAAATCAGCCAAAAAATATGTATAGTTCAATTCTAAGTTGAATGTGAAAGAAAACAAAGTGAAAAAACTGGGTGACAAAGATTGATAAATTGCAAAGTTCATGTTGAAGAATAGGACATGAAAATGACTCAAGAGAACATAGAAACAGCAACAAATATTTTGATTTCTAAAGCAATCAGAGGAACAAATTGAAAATATTGAAATAGGAATTGGTAAAAAGTCCATTTTTTCACAATGTCATCAAAAAGTAGACTCATTTTTGGAAAAAAAAGAAATTCATAAAATTTCATATTATATGCATAAGAGGGATATGTGTTAAGTCGCTTCAGTCATGGTCAACTCTTTGCAACCCCTGGACTGTAGCCCACCAAGCTCCTCTGTCCATGGGATTCTCTAGACAAGAATACTGGAGTCAGGAGCTATGCCCTCCTCCAAGGGATCTTCCACACCCAGGGATTGAACCCATGTCTCTTATGTCTCCTGGGAAGCCCTTGTAAGAGGGGTGATACTTTTAAAGTTAATAATAGGACTTCCATGCTAAGCAAACATATTTAGTTTTGCTACTTTCCAAGTCTCACTTAAATGACAGCAAAACTTTTGCAAAAATAATCTTAACCATAAGGACAAGGACAACAGGAGGGAAGTTAATAGATGAGCAATATCAAGAAAACATTTAGAGGCTCAAAAAAAAGAAAACATTTAGACAATGATAAACAGATGATTTATCAATTTCATATAGAAAACCTGAGGAAACGGAAAGTAAATTGTCTGCAAAGAGGAAGAATAAGAAGCAGATCTATTCATGATTTAACACCTCTAAAGGACTTAAGAATGAGAGAGACTGACTACCTGTGAGGTAATAATGCAAGAAATTTTGTAGGTGTTGGTAGAGCTAAAACAGAATAGAAACTCTATATTAGAAATTAGACCCCAAACTCATTACCCAGCCAAGAAAATAAACCTTCACCACCTGACAAGAAATTGGAGATTTACTTTCTGGTAAGGTTGAAGCTAAGGGATTATGAATTCTAAGAAACCAGACACAATGAACTGAGGAATGCCTCTTTAAAAACAATGAAATTAAGTGAATATCTATGTAGTAAATAAAGATGCTCAACCTGCCCCAGTGCCTTCTTCCCACATTTGTCTTAGAGAACATGGCAGCTAAGTTTATAACTCCCAGGTAGCAGATGAGAGTATACTCCTCTGGACCGCTCAAAAAAAAAAACAATCTCTAAGTACTTAGGAAAATGGTAGAGGGGTCCATGTCTTAATGCTTACTGTGAAACCCCTCCTCAACAAACTCCATGCACATAAACAGTTCCTAATTTTTCAATTAAATATGAACAAGGGTATAATGATAGCCATATATTGGAAAGAAGCTTTTAACAGGCCAAACTAAATATACAGAGAAAAATTATAAACAGTATCCTCAGAGAGAGAGAATATATAAAATCCAATAGAACAGTTGGAAAATAAGTCTGAGCAAATTTCCCAGAGGACAGAACAAAATAAGTTAAAAGTTAAGAAAATTAAGGGATCAAACTAAGAGTTCCAAGTAGAGGTAAAAAGAGACTGTCAAAGTATCAATGCAAGAAATTTTGCCAGAATGAAAGAAAAATTCCACATTAAAAGAGCCTGCTGAATATTCAGCATAGTATTTTTTTTAATAGCAAAGACAATAAGTTTGTCTAGAAATATTCAGAGTCTAGTGTTCAGTATAACATTGATAGATCATGATTACTGAAGTTAGTAAAGATAGTTTACATACTGAATTGTAAATAGCACCCATGTCCTGGTAAAAGTTGTTGCTTTAAAAAATAGCATAAAAGACTTCACAATACAACTGGTTTTTGCATTCACATCTTACATTTCCCTTTATCAATTTTCAATAACTGAGAAATTAAGAACTTCAATAGTCCTTCAATGAGTTACTGTCTGTAAGATATAATACAATGCTAGTGCTTTTATAATACAATAATACAGTGCTACAATCTACTGAGCCCTCTATTATTCATTATTTTAATTCACACAAGACTTTCAGGAAAATACTAAACTAAGCCACAAGAAGTCAAGTAAAACTCAAGGTCATGGAGATGGTAAGTGACAGAAAAATGATCCTAATCCAGACTGCCTAACTCTAGGGCATCCAATCCATATGGTTGATCAATGCTATCTATTAAAATGACTAGAATGATCAAAAGGGCATCTCCTTCACCAACTCATGATCAATTATTGGTTTGACCATCAAGGTTGACACATATGGCAGTATAAATCATAGGCTTGGCTAACAATTATCAACATTTTATAGATTAATCAGTTTTTTTCTTCTCTTTCTCCTCCCCAAAGAAAAACTGCTTATGTCGCTTCCCAGCTCATAAGTCTTCAGTTACTTCCCATTGTAGAGCAAATAATATCCATATTCTTTAATATGGCTTCAAGGTTTTATGGTCAAATTATTTTTCAGCCCCTTTCTCACTCCCTTTTATTCACCCGAGGCTATAGCCAAATGGAACTATTTATCCTTTCCTGATTTGTTCTGTGCTTTTGTCCACGCCCTCCACCTTACTTCTCCATACAACTATTATACTGGTTAAGAGTTTAAAATTAGTCCTGGATTCAAGTTCTAACTCTCTTACTTTTTAGCCTACTAATTGGTGTGTTTTTCAGAGTATAGGACCACTGGCAGCCTCACTTACTTTATCTATGCAGTGGGAAAATAATACAGTAGTATACACCTCCCTTAGAAATTTTTCCTGAAAAATAAGGTAATGAATATATGGTGCCTGACACACAGTGAGGTTTCAATAAGTATTAACCACTGTTTTTAGCTATTATTCTCCTATAATACTATTGATTCCTCAAAATACAGTTCAGATTTCACCTCTTACATAAAATTGTCTAGATTTACCACAAACAGGAAGGATGTTGCTTTCTTCTGAAAGTCTTCAATTCTTTCTGTCAGTTTGTGTATTCTGTTATTTCACATAGACTTTGAAATGACAAATGGTATAGTGGCAAACAGCAAAAGTTTTAAAGTCAAACTGATACATATTAAATATATTCAAATAGATATATATTCCTGGCTCTGCCACTTGCAAGATGTGTTACTGAGCAAATCACATAATCTTACTAGTCCTCAGTTTCCTTATCTGCAAAGTAGGCATAATAATAATTCCTACTTTAAGGGGTTATATGAGGATAAAATTAGTCGCTTGACAGCAGACTTCCCTGGTGGCTCAGACGGTAAAGCGTCTGTCCACAATGTGGGAGACCTGGGTTCGATCCCTGGCTCGGGGAGATACCCTGGAGAAGGAAATGGCAACCCACTCCAGTACTCTTGCCTAGAAAATCCCATGGACGGAGGAGCCTGGTGCCCATGGGGTCGCAGAGTGGGACATGACCGAGCGACCTCGCTCACCTCACTCGACATGTAGATAAAAATACTCAGTACTTAGGCAGTGCTGTTGCTCAGTCCTGTCCGACTCTCTGAGACCCCGCGGACTGTAGCCTGCCAGTCTTCTCTGCCCATGGGATTTTCCCAGCAAGAATACTGGCGGGGGTGCCGTTTCCTCCTCCAGGGGCTCCTCTAGACCCAGGGATCAAAGGCGCGTCTTCCGTGTCTCTTGCACTGCAGGCAGACTCTTTACCACTGAGCTACCTCCTGTGGAAGCCCATAAAAAATAATCAATAAATTTTTTTTTATTATAATCTTTAGCCTGAAAGAGTTGTATACACACACACACAAATTATTTATCTTAGTTAACTGTAAATTATCTGAAAGCAAATATGCCTTATTCACATTTGCATCTCTTACCATAAGTTGTGCATAGTGTAATTTAATAATTATTTATTAAATAAATAATTAAAGGAATGAGTTTTAAACTAATGTTTCATTTGACTACCTAGAAAATTTCACTACTAATAAAAGGTATATATAATTGCATAACATTATTGTTATTTTATTTTATATTAACATTTGTCAATAGCATTAGCAAAAATAGCAAAATTTATTTTATAAATTTTGTGGTTTAGTACTGCCCCCTAAAGACAGTTTAGAAGTTAGCTGTGTACAACTCAATGTTCCTCAATTTGCAACGTCATCCTACAGTTGAGGGTAGATTGTAATAGAAGTCCTCTGACTCTAGGTCCTATAATCTTTCTAAGAACTACTAATTAGAAGGAAGCTTCTAATTTCTAGAGCTCTTCAAAGAGACAAAAGATATTCAAAATATTCAGAATATCCACAAAGGAATTTCTGTATTATGTTATACTTTATCATTGATGGCCCTTAAATTTTTTTTAAGTCCAACATTCTGTAAGTCTATAATGTTATGTGGCAACCTGGGTGAGAGGTGAGTTTGGGGGAGAACAGATACAGGTGTATGTATGGCTAAGTCCCTGTCCTGCTCACCCGAAGCTATTAATCAGCTATACTCCAATACAAAATAAAAAGGCTTAAAGTTTAAAAAAAATGTGTAAGTCTAAGCAATTAAAGTGTATACTGTCCAGGAAAAGGGTCAAGGGTCAGATAGGATTCCCATACAGCCTCTTTAATCCCCATTAGCCAGTCCTTGAATACACGTCTTTAGAAACATGCTGGCAGTAGGAGAAGAGAAAATCCAAGGATGCCCAGTGTTAGTCCCACCAGGCTCCTCTGTCCATGGAGTTCTCCAGGCAAGAATACTGGAGTGGTTTTGCATATAGGGTTATCATTATCACCTTTCTAAATTCCATATATATGTGTTAGTATGCTGTAATGTTCTTTATCTTTCTGGCTTACTTCACTCTGTATAATGGGCTCCAGCTTCATCCATCTCATTAGGACTGGTTCAACTGAATTCTTTAAACAGAAAAAGAGACACAGAAATATAGAACAGACTTTTGAACTCTGTGGGAGAATGTGAGGGTGGGATATTTCAAAAGAACAGCATGTATACTATCTATGGTGAAACAGATCACCAGCCCAGGTGGGATGCATGAGACAAGTGCTCGGGCCTGGTGCACTGGGAAGACCCAGAGGAATCGGGTGGAGAGGGAGGTGGGAGGGGGGATCGGGATTGGGAATACATGTAAATCCATGGCTGATTCATATCAATGTATGACAAAACCCACTGGAAAAAAAAAAAAAATACTGGAGTGGGTAGCCAGTCCCTTCTCCACGGGATCTTCCTGACCCAGGGATCAAACTCCAGCACTGCAGGCAGATTCTTTATCGTCTGAGCCACCAAGAAAGTTCCAAGGACATCTACCTCCTGTCCAAAAGTCCCTGGAAGAAAAGCAGAAACTGATGCTGCTCGACAGAGCCAGGATATAAGAGAACAACATGTGAGTGGGGAAATGGGATGATGGAATGAGACAAAGCTACTTCTCATCCCATCAGAAATGCAAACACCAAATTAAAAAGTAGGAAAACAGTCTAAAAGAATTGTCAATGCAAAGGGACCTGGCAAATGGGCAGACTCCAGGGAGGAGGCAACCATCAGAAATGGAGAGCAAAACAAAGACAGACCATTAGGGATAGGGGTCAGCAATCTGGTCTGCAAATCAGCAAGTCTTTTCGTGTGTGTTCTTCAAAACTGAAAATGACTCATTAACTTTTAATGAAACTTAAAGTAACACATGCTTATTGTAAAACAAATCATTCAAAATAAAAAGTTATAAAGGAGAAAGAGAAGCTTTCCTGACATTAATTACCATTACAAACTTTCAGTGAGTTTCCATCTAGATTTGAACCCGTGTCCAGTGTTTTCAGAACTGATAAATACGCAGTTGTGTGCCAAAGAGTACTCTTACTGGGTGATTCAGATGGTGAAGAATCCATCTGCAACTCAGGAGACCTGGGTTCAATCCCTGGGTCAGGAAGATCCCCTGCAGAAAGGAATGGCAATCCACTCCAGTATTCTTGCCTAGAGAACCCCATGGAGACAGGAGCCTGAGGAGCTACAGTCCATGGGGTTGCAAAGAGTTGGACACAACTAAGCAACTAACACAACATATATTTCCAACATCTCTAAAGTATTCTCCACACCATGACAAGAGAAAAAAAATTTCTTATATGAGAAATTGAAAATGTTACCCTCTTCCTTTAAAACTTTTAATGGATTTCCATTGTTCTTTGTATAAAATTCAAAATTCTTAACATGATTGCAGAGGCTGTGTATGATTTCCCTTACCTGCATTATCTAGTTTTGTCCTATTTCCATCATTCTTCCTTCCCTTTGCTCATAACATTTAAACACACTATGCTCTTTCTCTTGAATATACCAAACTTTCTCTTACACAGAACTTTATCTAAGTACATACAGTTTTCTCTTACAGAGCTATTAGTTGTCTCCACTATAACAGAACACCTAGCCCTCTTTTTCTACAGTAATAGAACCCTAATTTTTACTTGGGCACATGTCTTCTTTTGGCCTTCCCAAATGTCACTAGTGGTAATGAACCCAACTGTCAATGCAGGGGACAGAGGAGATGTGGGTTGGATCCCTGGGTCAGGAAGACCCCCTGGAAGAGGGCATGGGAACACACTCCAGTATTCTTGCCTGGCGAATCCCATGGACAGAGGAGCCTGGCAGGCTACACATAGGCTCACAGTCATTCAGGACTGAAGCATGCAAGCATGT
This sequence comes from Cervus elaphus, assembly GCF_910594005.1. NCBI lineage: Eukaryota > Metazoa > Chordata > Mammalia > Artiodactyla > Cervidae > Cervus > Cervus elaphus. The sequence continues at coordinate 55,251,639 of NC_057836.1, read as the reverse complement.
CTGCTTTGAATACAAACCATTTTTTCCAATCTCTGTCACAGCTAAATGTGGCTGTGTTATTAAGGTATAACCCTGGGGTATAAGAAATGTTCTTAAAGAGGCATGTCCTTCCTTCTTCCCTTTCCTCTTTCTGCTGGTTGGAGTGCTAATGAAATGATTAGAGCTAGAGCAGTCATCCTGGACCATGAAGGATCCTTGGAACTAGAGGGTATACATAGTGGAACAACAAATAGAATAACCCTCGGTTCCTCACACTGATGAGGACAGTCCATCCTTGGACACTCCAGCCCTAAGTTATGTGAGTGGAATGAAATAAACTTCTCCATTTTAAGTCACTGCTATTTGGATTTTCTGTTACTTGCTATTGTACCAAAACCTAATAAATAAATTCATGGAGGAATCTCTTCTCTTGTCCTCATCATGATTAATCTTACTTGTGCTCTAGGTGTGAACTTAATTCACTCCCTCTGATAGTCCTTTTGGTACCCCAAAACTAGTTTCCTTTCTTACATACTTTCACAGCACCCTGGTATTTTTATAGTAATCATCACAAATACAATTTTAAAAGCTAATTAGATGACTTTGGTTCTCTAACTCCTTTCCTGGGGCTTCCCTGGTAGTCCAGTGGCTAAGACTCTGTACTCCCAATGCAGGGGGCCCAGGTTTGATCCCTAGTCTGGGATGTAGATTCCACATGCTGCAGTTAAGAGTTTGCACGCCGCAACTAAAGATCCCACATGCCACAAGGAAGACTGAAGATCCTGCATGCTCTGACTAAGATCAGGCACAGCCAAATAAATAAGGAAATGGTTAAGAAATAACTCCTTTCCCTACTGGATTACAAACTGTGTAGCTGCAGAGGTGTCTGTTGGTTTAGTTACCACAAAAACAGTGCTTATGTGTTGATTAAACAAATGATGAGTGAGTGAATGGATGTCAGCCTGCCCTAAAAATGTTGACAATGTGAACATTCTCACTGATACTAGGAGGCACCAATTTAACTGTAACCTTAAATTTAGTGTCCTTTATCTTCTGACTCCTCTATATTCATTGCCCTCACTGTGTTCATTCCATGTTCAAACTACTATAGAACTCAACATCTACTTGATTTCATTAAAGAATGCCTTTATGCCAACATTAGCGAGCAATTTAGATTTTAACAAAAACTCTGTAGTTGAGGAGACTAAACTTTAAATCACACAACTTAATTGTTCCTCCTCCCCAACAAATATTTGTCTCCCTGTGATGATGGTTAGGTAGAAGGATGCTTTCATCTTCGTTGGTGTCTATTTCTTCCCATAGAATTTTTTTATCTGCTCTTCAAATTACTGTACCTTTTATAATGCAGAGAAGTGTAATTCTAGTATGTACCTTTTCTCCAAACTTGCATAGCCAATCTCATTACAGGTGACCTTACTCAAGGATTATTAATTTTTTTCAATTTGAAAGTAAAAAACAAAAAAAGTTATATCAATGACATTTTATTTCTTATTATGCTTTTAAAGTTGGGGATGTAAGGACTTACTGGGACACTGAAAGAGAGGGAAACTATAAAATGCTAAGCTGGTTCATTTATGGGGCTTCCCAGGTGGTGCTAGGGATAAAGAATCTGCCTCCAATGCAGGAGATGCAAGAGATGCAGGTTTGATCCCTGGGTCAGGAAGATCCCCTGGAGAAGGGAACAGCTGCCCACTCCAGTATTCTTGCCTGGAAAATTCCGTGGGCAGAGGAGCCTGGTGGGCTACAGTCTATGGGGCTGCAGAGAGTTGGACACGACAGAGTGGCTTGAGCAGCAGCAGCAAGCTGGTTCACTTATACTGAAACTATGCAAGTGTCAGCGATCCAACAAATAAAGGTCAGCAATCACATCACTCAAAAAGTGTGAACAGCAGACTTGTTTATGTTCAATTCATCCCCGACAGAGGTCACACGCTACAGTTTCATACATTAGGGATGCTCAGGAAGATTATCATCAAATAATTTCAAAAATTTATTAACGCTAAACATCTGCACGAAATTAAAGGACACTTACTCCTTGTAAGGAAAGTTACGACCAACCTAGACAGCATATTAAAAAGCAGAGACATTACTTTGCCAACAAAGATCCGTCAGGGCTATGGTTTTTCCAGTGGTCATGTATGGACGTGAGAGTTGGACTATAAAGAAGCTGAGTGCTGAAGAATTGATGCTTTTGAACTGTGGTGTTGGAGAAGATTCTTGAGAGTCCCTTGGCCAGCAAGGAGATCCAACCAGTCCATCCTAAAGCAGATCAGTCTTGGGTGTTCATTGGAAGGACTGATGTTGAGACTGAAACTCCAAAAGTTTGGCCACCTGATGCGAAGAGCTGACTCATTTGAGAAGACCCTGATGCTGGGAAAGATAGAGGTAGAGGAGAAGGGGACGACAGAGGATGAGATGTTTGGATGGCATCACCAACTCAATGGACATGGGTTTGGGTAACTCCAGCAGTTGGTGATGGACAGGGAGGCCTGGCATGCTGTGGTTTATGGGGTTGCAAAGAGTCAGACACGACTGAGCAACTGAACTGAACTGAACTGAAACATCTGTTTAAAATTTTCTGAGAATAACTCCAGAGCTATCTTATACTATCTTTTCACCACAGTCATTTGCTCCAAGTTAGTGAAATTCACAACAGATGCAACATTAGGGTCTTCTGAAAAATGAAATCTCTCTCAGATTTATCTGTAGTTACCTGTACATCTTAAACTGATTTATACCAGCAAGGAAAAGGATGAAGAAATTCTTTATGTCAATGAGTACACTGAGCCCACCTCCTAGCATCCACATATCAAAATAACATTACTGTGCATGGTGCTATTTTAAACCTGGGGATTCTCCAGTATTCACATTTATTAAAGAACAGAATTGCTATTAAAGCAAGTATTTTAGTTGCAAGGAATACTGAAGACTAGGTTAAGGAGAACTCTTCTTGTTTTAATAGTATGTGAGACATTCATTGTAATTGCTCTAAAACGCTGTGTTCCAACACACTGTGTCCCCACCTGCTACCTCTTTACATAGCTGGCATTCTTGGCATGGCCATCTAGGAAACTTCAAAGAAGAATTCATTTGGTTTGCTATTCTACTTTAGTACTCAGTTCAGTTCAGTTCAGTCGCTCAGTTATGTCCAACTTTTTGCAACCCCATGGACTGCAGCATGCCAAGTTTCCCTGTCCATCACCAACTCCCAGAGCTTACTCAAACTCATGTCCATCAAGTCAGCGATGCCATCCAACCATCTCATCCTCTGTCATCCCCTTCTCCTCCTGCCTTCAGTCTTTCCCAGCATCAGGGTCTTTCAAATGAGTCAGTTCTTTGCATCAGGTGGCCAAAGTATTGGAGTTTCAGCTCCAGCATCAGTCCTTCTGATGAATATTCAGGACTGATTTCCTTTAGGATGGACTGGTTGGATCTCCATGCAGTCCAAGGGACTCTGAAGGGTCTTCTCCAACACCACAGTTCAAAAGCATCAATTCTTTGGCACTCAGCCTTCTTTATAGTCCAACTCTAACATCCACACATGATACTGGAAAAACCATAGCTTTGACTAGATGGACTTTTGTTGGCAAAGTAATGTCTCTGCTTTTTAATATGCTGTCTAGTTTGGTCATAGCTTTTCTTCCAAGGAGCAAGCGTGTTTTAATTTCATGGCCGCAGTCACCATCTGCAGTTATTTTGGAGCCCCCAAAAATAAAGTCTCTCATTGTTTCCATTATTTCCCCATATATTTTCCATGAAGTGATGGGACTGGATGCCATGATCTTAGTTTTCTGAATGTTGAGTTTTAAGCCAAGTTTTTCACTTTCATCAAGAGGCTCTTTAGTTCTTCATTTTCTGCCACAAGAGTACTAGCATCAATTTATATGTTCTTATTACCTCTTAAAACTTTTTTTCATTTATCTGACTCTGGCTTAATAATATTGTTTATTATTATGAAAGGGGAGAGAAAGAAGTCTACACTGATGTCAGGTTTATGCACAGGAGGTCAAAGCTAATTTCAAAAAGGTAAAGGTTACATTTAGAAAGTTGACTCAAGCTTATTTTTTCTGCAAGATTTAGTATAAGAGGCAAAATATGCAACTTTTGGAAAATACACTATTCTTCATGACAGATCATTTTACATAAACAAATACTAGTTTTCAAATAATTTCTTATTAAGGTATTGTTTACATATATAATATGCACCCATTTTTAATATATAGGTTTATAACTTTTGATAAAAGCATACAATTGTGTAATCATCACCACAAATGGTTACCCTGTGCTCAACCCCTGTCAGTACCCACCGACTCCTGGCCCCAGAAATCTTTTTTCTGTCACTCTATTAGACAGGTCCTTTGCAGAACTTCACAAAAATGGAATCACAAAGTATACACCTTAGGTCTGGCTTCTTTTGCTCAGCATAATGTGTTTGAGATACATCTTTATTTTTCACATATCAGTAGTGTATTCCTTTCTAATGCAAAGTGGTATTTTACTGTATGGATACATCAAAACTTTTTTGTAAACTCTTTCTTTATTAGACATTTAGGGTGCTTCCACTTTGGAGCCATTATGAATAAAGTTTCCATGAGCATTCACATATAATTCTGTATGTGAACATAAACTTTTGTTTCTCTTAGGTAAACACCTAAAATACCAGGTTACACAGTAAGTGTATTTTAAACATTTTAGGAAATTATCAAAATGTTTTCCAAAGTGTTTGTACACTTTACATTCATATTAGAGTTCTAGTATCATCCCATACTTGGCAACACTTAATTTAGCCATTCCAGCAGACATGTGGTGCTGCCCCATAGCACTTTTAATTTCCACTTCTGTGACTGCCAACATGTTAAGTATCTTCTCCTGTGCTGGGAGGCCAGACACATGTCATTTTTGCATGAAATATCCTTTTAAATCATTTGTCTATTTTTAAGTGGGTTAATTTGACTTCTTACTATTGACTTGTAAGTGTTTGTCTGTTTGTTTTTTAATGAAGACTGTTCTTTTTAGAGTCATTTAAGGTTCACAGCAAAATTGAAAGGAAGGTACTGAGATTTCCCATCTGCCCCAAGCTCCTAGACATGCAAAGCTCTCTTTATAAACATCCCCCACCACAGAGGTACATTTGTTACACTTGATATTAATGAACCTACACTGATACACTATAATGATCCAAAGTCCATAGTTGATATTACATTTTACTCCTGTACATTGTAAGCGTTTATACAAATTTATAATAACATGTGGACTTCCCTTGTGGCTCAGCTGGCAAAGAATCTGCCTGCAATGCAGGAGACCTGGGTTTGATCCCTGGGTTGGGAAGATCCCCTGGAGAACAGAACAGTTACCCACTCCAGTGTCTGGCCTGGAGAATTTCATGGATTATAGAGTCCATGGTATCACAAAGAGTCAGACACGATGGAGTGACTTTCACTTTCACTTTCATAATGACATGTATATATTATTATGATAACATACAGAATATTTTCACTGCCCTAAAGACCCTGTGTTCCACCTATTCACCCTCTGAACCCAACCACTGTTCTTTTTTACTGTCTCTATAGGTTTGCCCTTTCAAAAATGTCATAAAGAATCATACAGAATACTGCCTTTTCAAACTGGCTTCTTTTTATTGTAACATGCATTTAAGTTTCCTCCATATCTTTTCCTGGCTTTTCATAGCTCATTTCAAAGCTCTGAATAATAGCATTTTTTAAAATCCCTGAATAATATTCCATTGTCTGGATGTACCACACTTGATCCATTTATCGACTGAGAGACTTTGGTTTCTTCCAAGTTTTGGCAATTATGAATAAAGCTGCTATAAACATCCTTGTGCAGGTTTTTGTGCAGACAAAAGTTTTCAACTGCTTTAGACAGATACCAAGAAGCAAGGCTGTTCTGGATCATCTGATAAGAGTAGGTTTAGTTCTGTAGTAGCTGTCTTCTAAGTGCCAGTACCATTTTGTATCCCCCTCAGCATAAGTGAGTTTCCCATGCTTTATACTTGAGCTCCACATCTTGTGTCAGCATTTGGTGTTGTCAGGCTTGTAGACTTTGACCATTCTAGCAGTCATGTAATAGTACCTCTCTGTGGTTTTAATGTGCATTTCCCTGATAACATGTGATATGAACATCTTTGCATATGCTTATTGGCCATCTGATCTTCTTAGATGAAGTGTCTGTTAAGGCCCATTTTTAAGTCAGGTTGTTAGTTTTCAAACTGCTAAATTATAAGAGTTCTTTGTATATTATGGATAACAGTCCTTTAGCAGATATATGTTTAACAAATATTTTCTCCCAATCTTAGGCTTATCTCTTCTTTCTCTTGACTCTGTCTTTCACAGAGGAGAAATTTTATTAATGAAGTCTACTTATCAATTATTTCTTTCATGATTCATGTACTTAGTATTGAATCTAAAAAGTCATCACCATCCCTGAGGTCATGTAGATTTTCTCCTATGCTACAATATAGGAGCTTTATAATTCTGCCTTTTACATTTGGGCCTACAATCTACTTTGAGTTAATTTTTGTGAAGACTGTAAGATCTGTGTTTAGATTCATGTCCCTGCATTTGATATGTCCAGAATTGTAAGAGTTTTTCTTTAAAAATATTCTATATTCTGGGCATACATTCTTTGTGCTATTTAGGTAATATATTTAAAAAATTTGCCTACAACAAGTCCCAAAGATAGTCTCCTATTTTCTGTTTTCTTATTGTTTGCTTTTACATATTGGTCTTTGAATTACATTGAATTAATTTTCACAGTGGTATGAGGCAAAGGTTGAGATTCATTATTGCTTATATTAATAGAAGTTGTTTCAGCCACACTAGTAACAGATTATCCTTTTCCTATTGAAGTGCCCTGTAACTTAAAAAAAAATCAATTGACCATATATGTTCAGTTCAGTTCAGTCGCTCAGTCGTGTCGGATTCTTTGTGACCCCATGGACTGCAGCACACCAGGCTCCGTGTCCATCAGCAACTTCAGGACCTTACTCAAACTCATGTCTGAGTCGGTGATGCCATCCAACCATCTCATCCTCTGTTGTCCCCTTCTCCTTCCGCCTTCAATCTTTCCCAGCATGAAGGTCTTTTCAAATGAGTCAGTTCTTCACATCAGGTGGACAAAGGACTGGAGTTTCAGCTTCAACATCAGTCCTTCCAATGAATATTCAGGACTGATTTCCTTTAGGATGAACTGGTTGGATCTCCTCGCAGTCCAAGGGACTCTCAAGAGTCTTCTCCAACACCACAATTCAAAACCATCAATTTGTCAGCGCTCAGCTTTCTTTATAGTCCAACTCTCATGTCCATACATGACTACTGGAAAAACCATTGCTTTGACTAGATGGACTTTTATTGGCAAAGTAATGTCTCTGGCTTTTTAATAAGCTTTTCTGCCAAGGAGCAAGCATCTTTTAATTTCATGGCTGCAGTCACCATAGGCAGTGGTTTTGGAGCCCCAAAAAATAGTCTCTCACTGTTTCCATTATTTCCTCATCTATTTGCCATGAAGTGATGGCACCAGATACCATGATCTTAGTCTTCTGAATGTTGAGTTTTAAGCCTACTTTTTCACTCTCCTCTTTCACTTTCAACAAGAGGCTCTTTAGTTCTTCTTCACTTTCTGCCATAAGGGTGGTGTAATCTGCATCTCTGTCTGAGGTATTTATATTTCCCCCAGCAATCTTGATTCCAGCTTGTGCTTCATCCAGCCCAACATTTCGCATAATGTACTCTGCATATAAGTTAAATAAGCAGGGTGACAATATACAGCCTTGACGTACTCCTTTCCTGATTTGGAACCAGTCTGTTGTTCCACGTCCAATTCTAACTGTTGCTTTTTGTCCTGCATACAGATTTCTCACGACGTAGCTCAGGTGGTCTGGTATTCCCATTTCTTTAAGAATTTTCCACAGTTTGTTGTGATCCACACAGTCAAAGGCTTTGGCATAGTCAATAAAGCAGAAATAGATGTTTTTCTGGAACTCTCTTGCTTTTTTGATGATCCAACTGATGTTGGCAATTTGATCTCTGGTTTCTCTGCCTTTTCCAAAACCAGCCTGAACATCTGGAAGTTCACGGTTCATGGACTATTGAAGCCTGGTTTGGACAATTTTGAGCATTACTTTGCTATGTGTGAGATGAGTAAAATTGTGCAGTAGTTTGAGCATTCTTTGGCATTGCCTTTCTTTGGGATTGGAATGAAAACTGACCTTTTCAAGTCCTGTGGCCACTGCTGAGTTTCAAAATTTGCTGGCAATTGAGTGCAGCACTTTCACAGCATCATCTTTTAGGATCTGAAATAGCTCAACTGGAATTCCATCACCTCCACTAGCTTTGTTTGTAGTGATGCTTCCTAAGGCCCACTTGACTTCACATTCCATGATGTCTGTCGCTAGGTGAGTGGTCACACTATCGTGATTATCTAGGTGTGAAGATCTTTTTTGTACAGTTCTTCTGTGGGTTCTTGCCACCTCTTCTTAATATCTTCTGCTTCTGTTAGGTCCATCCCATTTCTGTCCTTCATTGTGCCCATTTTTGCATGAAACTTTCCCTTGGTATCTCTAATTTTCTTGAAGAGATCTGTAGTCTTTCCCATTCTATTGTTTTCCTCTATTTCTTTTCACTTTTCACTGAGGAAGGCTTTCTTATCTTTCCATGCTGTTCTTAGGAACTCTTTATTCAAATGGGAATAACTTTCCTTTTCTCCTTTGCTTTGCTTTTCACTTCTCTTCTTTTCTCAGCTGTTTGTAAGGCCTCCTCAGACAGCCATTTTGCCTTTTTGCATTTCTTTTTCTTGGGGATGGTCTTGAACACTGCCCCCTGTACAATGTCATGAACCTCTGTCCATAGTTCTTCAGGCACTCTGTCTATAAAATTTAATCCCTTGAATCTATTTCTCACTTCCACTGTATAATTGTACGAGATATGATTTAGGTAAAACCTGAATGGTCTTGTGGTTTTCCCTACTTTCTTTAAGTCTGAATTTGGCAATAAGGAGTTCATGATCATCCACAGTCAGCTCCTGGTCTTGTTTTTGCCAACTGTATAGAGTTTCTCCATCTTTGGCTGCAAAGAATATAATCAATCCGATTTCAGTATTGACCATCTGGTGATGACCATGTGTAGAGTCTTCTATTGTGTTGTTGGAAGAGGGTGTGACCAGTGCATTCTCTTGGCAAAACTCTGTTAGCCTTTTCCCTGCTTCATTTTGCACTCCAAGGCCAAATTTGCCTGTTACTCCAGGTATCTCCTGATTTCCTACTTTTGCATTCCAGTCCCCTATAATGATAAGGACATATTTTTTTTTGGTGTTAGTTCTAGAACGTCTTGTAGGTCTTCATAGAACCGTTCAACTTCAGCTTCTTAAGCATTACTGTTCAGGCATAGACTTGGATTACTGTGATATTGAATGGTTTGTCTTGGAAACGAACAGAGAATCATCCTGTCGTTTGAGATTGCACTGAGGTACTGCATTTCAGACTCTTTTGTTGACTATTGATGGCTACTCCATTTCTTATAAGGGATTCTTGTCCAAAGTAGTAGATATAATGGTCCTCTGAGTTCCAGTCCATTTTAGTTCACTGATTCCTAAAATGTCGATATTCACTCTTGCCATCTGCTGTTTGACCACTTCCAATTTGCCTTGATTCATGGACCTAACATTCCAGGTTCCTATGCAATATTGCTCTTTACAGCATTGGACCTTGCTTCCATCACCAGTCACATCTACAACTGGGTATTTTTGCTTTGGCTCTGTCTCTTCATTCTTTCTGGAGTTATTTCTCCACTGATCTCCAGTAGCATATTTGGCACCTACCAACCTGGGGAGTTCATCTTTCAGTGTCCTATCTTTTTGCCTTTTCATACAGTTTATGGGATTCTCAGGGCAAGCATACTGAAGTGGTTTGCCATTCCCTTCTCCCTGTTTTTTGACCTGAGGCCAAACTATATTCCAGGTAATGAAGATAATGGCAACTTTCTTCAAAAGACCCATGCATGCACTGCTGCACTGAGTGCCCCTGACCTGCAGCAGGCCACTAGTGACCCACGCCTCTGCCAGGACTCCTGGACACTCACAGGCAAGTCTGGGTCAGTCTTTTTTGGGTCATGGCTCCTTTCTCCTGGGTCCTGGTGAGCACAAGGTTTTGTTTGTGCCCTCCAAGAGTCTGTTTCCACAGTCCCGTGTAAGTTCTGGTGGCTCTATGGTGGGGTTAATGGCAACCTCCTCCAAGAGGGCTTATGTCATACCCAGGTCTGCTGCACCCAGAGCCCCTGCCCCTGCAGCAGGTACTGTTGATCCATACCTCCAAGGGAGACACTCAAACACAGTTCTGGCTCAGTCTCTGTGGGGTCTCTGGGTCCTGGTGCACACAAGGTTTGTTTGAGCCCTCTGAGTGTCTCTAGTAGGTATGGAGCTTGATTCTAAATGTGATTTCACCTCTCCTACTGTCTTCCTGGGGCTTCCCCTTTGCCCTTGGGTGTGGAATATCTTTTTTTTGGTGGGATCCAACATTCTCCTGTCCATGGTTGTTCAGCAGCGAGTTGTAATCTTGGAGTTCTCTCAGGAGAAGATGAGTGCACATCCTTCTACTCGACCATCTTCCTCCACCACACTCATAAAGCTATTGTTTTTGCAGAAGCCCTCAATCCTTCATTCCTCAGTAACCTTACATTCTCGGCAGTGCTCTCCTGTGCGGCTAGAGCTGGGCCCCAGGCTCCTGGGACAGCAGGGAGAAGGACTTGAGGCCCAAGAAGGACGGGGGTGGGCCACCGGGGCCGCTGAAAGGCCGAGCAAGGATGGGACGGGCCCGACCATATATGTGATGGTGTATTAATATTTCCAACCTCTCTCTATTCTGTTCCATTGGTCTTTCACTCTCTCCTCATGCCACTGCCATGTTGATTTGACTACTGTAGCTTTATAGTAAGTCCGGAATCAGAGAATCCTTCCAATTTGTTGTTTTTCAAAAAATTTTTGGCTATTCTAGGCCCTGACTTTGCATACACATTTTAGAACACATCAGTGTCTGAAAAAACAGCCTACTTGTATTTTGTTTGGAATTTCATTGAATCTATAGTAGAATTTTGGTGGAACAGATATCATAAAAATATTTATTCTTCCAATTTATGAACATGGTATATCTCTCCCTACATTAGGTCTTTTTTATTTTTCATCGACACTGCTTTTACAGTCTTCATTCAGTATGCCAGTTTTCACATGTCTTATTAAATCTGTAGGGATATACATGTATTTCAAGTTTTTGGAAAATATTTTCAATGGTATCATTAGATTAATTTTAATTTTCAATTGTTCTTCATGTAAAAGCATACAATTAATGATCTTGCATCCAGTTAAACATATATTTTAGTGTTTTTGTGAATTTTTTTAGAATTTTCTCTGTTAAAGATCATATTACCCATGAATAAAACAGTTTTACTTCTTTCTTTGAAATCTATATGCTTTTATTTCTCACCCTTATTGTACTGCACTGCTGCCCAATATGTCCAGTACAACAATGAATAAAAATGGCAATAGTAAACATCTTTGTCTTGTTTCTAATCTTAAGTCAAAAACATTCAGTCCTTCAGCATTATGAAGTATCATAAAAACTGTGGCATTTTTGTAGAAAGACCCTTTATTTTTTTTTTTTTTTTCTTAGTCGAAAGACCCTTTATAGGTTGAGGAATTTCCCTCTATTCTCAGCTTACTGAAACTTTGTATCATGGATAGATCTTTTTACTACAACTATTTACATGATCATACATTTTTCTCCTTTATTCTATTAATGTGGTGAATTATATTGACTTTAGGATGTTAAAACAAAAACAAAACCTTGCCTTTCCAACATATACCCAATTTGATTATGACGTATAATATTTTTAATAGAATGCTGTGCTTGGTTTGTTACTATTTGATCAAGAATTTTTTGACACCATATTCATGAGTAGTATTGACATATAATTTTTCTTTTGTGTAATGACTTTGGTATCACAGTAATCTTGACTTAATATAACAACTTGGGAACAACCCTCATTATGTATTTTCCAAAAGGGTTCTTACTAGTGAACCATCTGGGCCTAAACTTCTCTGTGGGAGAAATTTTAATTAATATAAAACTTAATTATATGTGTGTGTGCTAAGTCGTTTCAGTTGTGTCCAACTCTGTGCGACCCCATGGTCTGAAGCTCACCAGGCTCCTCTGTCCAGGCATGAATACTGGAGTGGGTTGCCATTTCCTTCTCCAGGGAATCTTCCCAAACCAGGGATCGAACCTGGGTCTCTTACGCTGCCTGCATTGGCAGGCTGGTTCCTTACCACTCAGTTCAGTTCACTTCAGTCGCTCAGTCGTGTCCGACTCTTTGCGACCCCATGAACCGCAGCATGCCAGACCTCCCTGTCCATCACCAACTCCCGGAGTCTACCCAAACTCATGTCCATTGAGTTGGTGATGCCATCCAGCCATCTCATCCTCTGTCGTCCCCTTCTCCTCCTGCCCCCAATCCCTCCCAGCATCAGGGTCTTTCCCAGTGAGTCAACTCTTCACATGAGGTGGCCAAAGTACTGGAGTTTCAGCTTCAGCATCAGTCCTTCCAATGAACACCCAGGACTGATCTCCTTTAGGATGGACTGGTTGGATCTCCTTGCAGTCCTTACCACTAGCGCCACCTTTAATTTAATTAATTAAAATCACATCCCCTATATCAAACAAATGCATTAAAATTTTAAAGTATTGGGTTGACCAAAAAGTTTGTTGGAGTTTCCCTGTAAGATCTTATGGAATAAGCTGAACAAATGTTTTGGTCAACCGAATACCTATTGACCAACAACTACTAACTGCGAGACTAAACATGAGGGTGAAGAAAAACAAAGATAAACATGTCATAAACTCTAAACTTAAAGTGCAAAAATATATGTAGATAAGTAATCAAACAATAAAACTAAGCCAAAATAATGAGCATTAAAGACACACAGAAACAAGGTATTAGGAGGTATAGAAAAGGAGCAATTATTTCCAGCTGTGGAGAGAAGAGGCGAGAACTCAGAGAAGTTCTTGCATTTCAGCAACAGCAGCTCATGAGATAAAGATTTTGTTGAGAGGGTAAGAGGGGGATAAGAATGAGACAGAAGAATTACACGATACGGCAGTGTGAATGCACTTATCATGTTTAGCAACTCAGATATGAGGAAAAGCATAGTGAGGAGATGAGACAGAAAAAATAAATTAGTGCTCTATTATGGGAAATGGATAATTTAAAACAGGTTCAACACTTATCAAGGCACAAATATTTTGCTATTAATTCTTTATGGTCATAAACAAGGAAAAGGTTCAGAGACTATTTCTCTTCTCTGAATTCCCGTCGTGCACATGGCCTTGACAACTCTATTGTTTTGAACTATTTGCTAGATGTTACATTAAGTATATCTTACCTTTATGATTGTAGACACAATATTTTATATTTTGGTGTAACCAGACAAGCACTGTTCTGGGCACATTATATGCATATACTTTTGACTTGACAACTCTGGTCCTTTCCTTTTCTCTATTGCCTCTTTTAATAATAATAAAATAGAAATTCTCTCATTGCATTTCTCATTTCTCATTGCAGTGAGTATGTAAATATCCATGTCTTCATGTATGTGTGTGGTGAGGGGGGGAGCCGAAAAACTGAAAATTAAAAGTACGTTTGATTAGGAAAATATATTTAAAAGTATTTTCATTATAGTTCTACCATCAAAAATTAAGATAAAAATTACTACTCTTAAATGACAAATTTTACCATATTCAATATATAATAGTATATATTACTTGCTGGTTCTCATCTCTGTATTTCAGTTCTTTCTATTATACTGTATTTTCATCCATTTTCAGGGGAATTTGTTCAATCGATCTTCCCAGGTAGCTTAGTGGTAAAGAATCCACCTGCCAATGTCAGAGGCCCAGGTTTGATACCTGGGTCTGGAATATCATCTGGAAGAGAAAATGGCAACCCACTATAATACTCTTGTCTGGAAAATTCCAATGACAGAGGAGCCTAGCAGGTTACAGACAATGGGGTTGCAAAGAGTTGGACACAACTGAAGCAACTTACAATGCACACAGTTGTTCAACTATATGAAAGCAAAATTTTAGAAAAGCAAAGAAGTGATTGAAATGTGTATCAATTAGGCCATCATAAAGTAACAAAACTTACAACTGCAGCATTTTCTACTGACAAGTAAATGAATACAAATTAGACATTAAATCTGTTAGATCAGCAAAAAACTGATTAACTCTAGGTCATAATGACACTAAATCAAAGTAGAATAAATAGGAATAGAAACTGGGGGTTTTACACAATCTGTTAACATATCAAGGGTAGGTTAAGGACATAGCACTGTTAGAGAAATGGGACAGATGGTTTAGACTAATGATTTGATATTTTTGGGTGACTTCCACAATTCATATTATTGGTTGGAGGAAACTACACAATAAACATTGGTTCACAATTATTTTAAAAATGAGTAAGTACATTTTACCGCAAATCTGCAGAACATAATTTCTTAACTTCATCATATCAAAAGAGAATGCAAATAAAAGACTAGTATAATCAGCTTGGGTCCATGAAAAACATAATGGCATAGAAAATAAGACTAGAATATTAAATACTGTTTTGAAACTACAATAGACATTAGACATGTTGTGGGTGCGTGCTATGTCGCTTCAGTAACGTCCTACTCTTCGCAACTCTGTGGACCATAGCCTGCCAGGCTCCTCTGTCCGTGGGATTCTCCAGGCAAGAATACAAGAATAGGTTACCATGTCCTCCTCCAGGGGATCTCCCAACCCAGGGACTGAACCAGTTTTCTCTTATGTCTCTTGCATTAGCAGGTGGGTCGTTTTTTTACCACTAGCAATACCTCAGAAGCCCATGTTAGTGTTTGCAAATTTAACTGCAGGATCAAAACATTTTCTTAGCAAAAGCAAAGTCCAAGGGGGGGAAAATCTGGTAAACGTGGAGAACATAACAAAGTAAGACTATAAATGGACAAAAGAACAACTGATACAGAATCTTTTAAATGCATCCAATCAGGAAGTTTTTTAAAATGCTTGTTATTCACAAGTGCTTTCATGAACAGTTACTAAACATCTCTTAACATAATGAAATAAAATCAAAATATTTCTGATGAGGTGTGTGCTACTAACTGCAATAAATTGATGCTACCCTTCTATGGCATTTTGGATTTTAATAAAACACTTTCACTTACTTTGCTTTCATTTATGTAACTTTAGAACTAAATGTGTCAATTTGCATTTAGTTCAGTTCAGTTCAGTCACTCAGTCATGTCCGACTGTTTGCGACCCCATGGACTGCAGCACGCCAGGCCTCCCTGTCCATCACCAACTCCCAGAGTTTACTCAAACTCATGTCCATTGAGTCGGTGATGCCATCCAACCATCTCATTTTCTGTCGTCCCCTTATCCTCCCGCCTTCAATTTTTCACAGCATCAGGGTCTTTTCAAATGAGTCAGTTCTTCGCATCAGGAGGCCAAAGTATTAAAGTTTCAGCTTCAGCATCAGTCCTTCCAATGAATATTCAGGACTGATTTTCTTTAGGATGGACTGGTTAGATCTCCTTTCTGTCCAATGACAGTGATTTGCATTAAGGACTATTATAGTTGAAATTTGAATTACAAAAGAAGTTAACTTTTTCTCTTTAAACAATTGAACTGCAACAACCATTTGTCTAAACAATTTCTTACCAATCAGAGAACATAATTTATAGAAACTTAATGGGTTTTACAAATATTAACAAAATAAATCCTAAAGCATCCTCAGGATAGATATGATTTCGATTCCCCTCAGTTTATATACAAAGAGAGATCACACTAATACACAGAGTGAAGTATGTATGTGAAGTTGATAGATATAAACAAAACTGGGATTGAGATCATAATTTGATCAAATCTTGATTCAGGAGATAAAGTGAAGTCTCTCAGTCGTATCCAACTCTTTGCGACCCCGTGGACTGTAGCCCACCAGGCTCCTCCGTCCATGGGATTCTCCAGGCGAGAATACTGGAGTGGGTTGCCATTTTCTTCTCCACAGGAGATAAAAATTAGCAGCAAAAAAAAAAAAAAAGGTATTCAAAACTATTTAAAAATACTCTGGCTCGTTAAAAAAAAAAAGATTTGAAGTTTCTTTTAGACTACATCATAATACATCATAATAGAAATTACATCTTAACAGAAGTTATTTTTGTTATTGGTCTTGTGTATCTCTACCTGTTTTACTGTGTGTGTGTGTGTGTGTGTGTGTGTGTGTATCTTTATGTTAAATATACCCAGTGAGTTTAAGTTAAATTGTTTATTAGATTTTTATAGGTTGTGACATGTCCTGATAGAAAATTTTCAGGTCTGTTGTCTTGGTTTATAATTGACTCATGCTCAGGATGAGTTTAGACTTAGTTTATTTTCTAATCTTAACCACATTTTATCAATTTTGCCTGTCATACTAAGCATGACTGCATACTAGATAGAAGAAACGGTATGGATGAAAGCTTCAGAAGCAGGTCTTTGAGGTTAATTCTCTACCTCAATGCGCAACTTTGACCCAGTTGACTTAGTCAAGTTAAAACAAATAATACTGTCTGAAATATAGGGCTTTCCAGGTGGCTCAGGGGTAAGATTCCATTTGCCAAGCAGGAAACACAGTTTTGATCCCTGAATCAGGAAGATCCCCTGGAGAAGGAAAGGCAACCCACTCCAGTATTCTTGCCTGGAGAACGCCACAGACAGAGGAGCCTGGTGGGTTACAGTCCATGGGATCGCAAAAGAGTGGGACACAACTTGGTGACTAAACAAGAACAATCTAAAATACATCCTTTCTCAGGGTTAACAGGGGTAAAGGAGAGATCTATATCTAGCTTAGATTTATACTCCTAGGATCTAGATTAGTATGTCACACAGTGGATATCTGAATGCTTTAGTTAATATACTTCTTTAATGTGCTCAAGAGCACCAAAAAAAATGCTTTTTTATTGAAATATTTCACTAATTTATTTAGCAAAGGAAATAAAAGCAAATCATGCTTTCTCCAAAAAAAAAAAAAAAGACCCTTAATAACCAGTTTAATAATGCTGAATGTTTTTTAAAACTTCTTTCTTGAGATACATTTTTTTAAATAATGAAAAAAGAACCTTCCAAATGCACCAGGACAAGTTCAAAAAGAGCAATATCCTTGAACCTGAGCAACATTTTTACCATCTGTCAGCATTTAACCAACTCTTCCAGCTCCAAGATCAAGTACCTGAAATGAAATGCCTGAGCCATAGCCTGCCTTGCCAAAGCATTTAACTCATACAATGGAAACAGTGAGAGACTTTATTTTTTGGGACTC
This sequence comes from Cervus elaphus, assembly GCF_910594005.1. Classification (NCBI taxonomy): domain Eukaryota; kingdom Metazoa; phylum Chordata; class Mammalia; order Artiodactyla; family Cervidae; genus Cervus; species Cervus elaphus. The sequence goes on along the minus strand of NC_057836.1, from coordinate 55,234,243 downwards.
CAAAATAACTGCAGATGGTGACTGCAGCCATGAAATCAAAAGATGCTTACTCCTTGGAAGGAAAGCTATGACCAACCTGAAGTGAAGTGAAGTGAAGTCACTCAGTCATGTTTGACTTTTTGTGACCCCATGGACTGTAGCCTACCAGGCTCCTCAATCCATGGGATTTTCCAGGCAAGAATACTGGACTGGGTTGCCATTTCCTTCTCCAGGGGATCTTCCCGAACCAGGGATCGAACCCAGGTCTCCCGAATTGTAGGCAGACGCTTTACCATCTGAGCTACCAGGGAAGACCAACCTAGACAGCATATTAAAAAGCAGGGACATTACTTTGCCAACAAAGTCCCATCTAGTCAAAAGTATGGTTTTTCCAGTATTCACGCATGGATATGAGAGTTGGACTATAAAGAAGGCTGAGGACTGAAGAATTGAAGCTTTTGAACTGTGGTGTTGGAGAAGACTCTTGAGAGCCCCTTGGACTGCAAGGAGATCCAGCCAGTCAATCCTAAAGGAAATCAGTCCTGAATATTTATTGGAAGGACTGATGCTGAAGATGAAACTCCAATACTTTGGCCACCTGATGAGAAGAACTGACTCATTTGAAAAGACCCTGATGCTGGGAAAGACTGAAGATGGGAGAAGGGGACAGAGAATGAGATGGTTGGATGGCATCACTGACTTGATGGCCATGAGTTTGAGTAAGCTCCAGGAGTTGGTGATGGACAGGGAAGCCCGGCGTGCTGCAATCCATGGAGTCTCAAAGAGTCGGACATGACTGAGCAACTGAACTGACTGAGTTGATCATCTGTCTGGGATACTAAAGTGGGAGGAACCCAGGACAATCAAAGTTGTCAGCAATTTCTGATTTACCGGATGCTACTGTTGATTCATCCCCCAATGTTCCACCTTGATCATTCTAATGGTAAACTAAATTCATCTATAGGGAATAAAAGTATTTCTGCTTCTCAGCTATGGATTTCCATTACCTGAAAACTCCTTTCAAGTACACACAGCTCTGATCAAATAGATCTTACCCCATTCCATTCAATCTTTCGCTTACAGAACCTCAGAGTGCCATTAAGCCTCTTCCTAGGGAAGCCAGCATCTAAGAACTGCTCATTGAAGTTCAGCCACATTTTTATACCTAGAACAACTGTGTAGGGCCAGCTCAGTTTCAGATCTCCCTGCGGTGCTGACTGGTGCTGGCCAGGCGGAGGCACTATCCAATGGGCTGCAACTACACATTCTCCAATGAGGTCTGAATCACAGCCTTGGGGAGATGAGCACTCTTAAGTTTGTCCTCCCTTGGGTACTCTTCCTCAGCATAAAATACGCTTATATTTTGTTTCACATCTTTATAATTACTCTTTTAACATAGTTTATTAACTTTTCATGTTAAATTTTGCTTGAGTGAATAACTGTGTGTCATCTGTCTCCTAACATAACTCATTTAGTAAGGATAGGTCCAAGTGTGCACCATGACTGAAAGCAGAAAGCAATGAAGAGTGTTTAATCCTGGAGAGTTTAATCACTACTGAAAAACAGATTGAAGAACTGGCGATTTTCACACCAAGAGATATATTATTTAAGGTATTTACAAATACAGCCCTTGGCTGGTGTCTGAAAACTTGAATTTTTTTAACTTTAATTTTTATTTAGAGGATAATTACTTGACAATACTGTGATGGTGTCTGTCATACATCAACATGAATCGGCCATAGGTATACATATATCCCCTCCCTCTTGAACCTTCCTCCCACCTCCTGCCCCACCCCAGCCCTCTAGATTCCCTGAGTAAATTCCCACTGGCTATCTATTTACTTATGGTAATTTATACGTTTCAACACTACTGTCTCAAAGCATCCCACCTCCTCCCTTCCCCACTGTGTCCAAAAGACTTCTTTACGTCTGCATCTCTTCTTTGCTGCCCTGAAAATGGGATCATCAGTACTCTTTCTAGATTCCATGTATATGCATTAATAGACAATATTTGTCTTTCTCTTTCTGACTTATTTCACTCTGTATATTAGGCTCTAGTTTCTGAGGAATTACTGTCACTCTGACAGGAGTGACTCGCCATGCCTAAACTGTTTGTGAAAACAACAATTTATGTTGACCATGTGATTTCCTTCTGGGACTCTGGAATTTTGATACATGCTAGGTAGAGGGTGTCCACATCACTAGCCCCCAGTGGAAATCTGGTAGCTGAATCTATAATGAGCTTCCCTGGTCTGTTGTCACAACTCACTGCTAGGAGAAGTAAGTACACTCTGTCTGACGCCACTGGAAGAGGACCCTTAGAAGTATGTGCCTGCTTTCCTCTAGACTCCATTCCATGCATTTTTACCCTTGCCTGATTTTCCTTTTTATCGTCTCACTGCAATAAATCATAACTTGGAGTAAAACTATTTCCTGAACGCTGTCAGTTCTCCTAGTGAATTACCAAAACTGGAGGTGGTCTCGGGGAATCTTCAACACAGAAACATACGCAGGGAATGATAAGAAAAGAAAAGGCAAAGGTTGAAGCAAGGACACAAATAAAACTTGTCGAAATAAAAGAAGAATGTAATATAAAATTTAAATTATTTTTGGAAATCTCTAAGAGCCAAACTCATGTTACATAAAATCAAATTAGTATTACAATCACCGAACTGGAGAAATTGGCCAAATCCACAGATAAAAAGATGAAGTTGGAAAAGTTGGTATATCAAGTTGATATCAAGGAATCAAGAATGCTAATCTAGCCTGAAAACAAGTAAGTCTAGATAAATAAGCCTATGCAGTGGATATAGAGGAAATAACCAAAGACAGAATAGAGGAAAAGTTTCCAGAATCAAAGTTAATGGAAAAGATTCATATTTAAATGTAATTCTAAGAAAAATGAATAAGCTCTTCAAGCTTTCAGAATGTACATTCACATTGTCTACTGCACTAGTGGGAATTCTTGGATGAAAAATATTAGAAAATGACTCTGTTTAAGCAGAAAATACAGTTATATAAATATCCAGCCATTCTCAGACTCAGTAAGAAAGAAACCTAAAAAAAATCAGGCTCCGATTCCGGGCACGACTGGAATCTCAACTCCACTATAACTCTACTAAGTAATTTGGAGGCCTTTGCCAATGGAAAGTTTTTCAGGTCCTAAGTCACCAAAAAATAAAATAGCAAAAATAAATAAAAACCCAATGTCCACCATATCTACCAAGAAAAAAATCATATTAACATTATGTTTTATAGTATTTTCAATATTAAAATCATCAGATGATAGAAAACTTCAACAGATTATTCAGGGTTATTTTATACCCAACAAAGTCATTGGGTATGTTTGAAAGCAATGCTTAGGAAATGCAGCTCACATGAATAATTCTTGAGAGAACAAGTTTATTCTATTTGAGGGTAACTTCTGTCCTATCAAGAGATAATTTAAGGAATAAAAAATGTGCAACATATAATATAAATTATAATTAATGAATATTTTTTTAAAATATAGAGAGCTAGGTATAACAATGTTTGTTAATATAGTTATAAAATTGAGGGTAAAAAAAATTTCAGGGTAAAAGCCAAAGAGGATAGATTTATAAGATTTTTAAATCATTTGTATAAAAGTATTGTAGACCCATATCTAATTAACAACAACTTGGGAAGGCAAATAAAGCAATTTGAAGGAAACGAAATTTCTTATCATAGTCAAATTTAATACTTTGTTATTAAATTTGGTAACTGGAAAAATATTTTGAAGAGACTATTGGAAAAAATTTAAGCCAATGACTAGTAAAAGTAAAATAAGAATTTCTGTATTCTAGTTTTCTAGAAAAACAAAACAAATAAAATGTGGCCTATGTAATAAGAAAGAAAAATACAGCAATACACACAGAGAGTATACTAGGACCAAAAACAACATTGGAGGATATTAACTATAAATAAAATAGAAATTACACTTCAAAAGGGACTTAAATAGAGTAAGATTAATTATTATATGCAGGTCAGGAGGGGCAGCTGTAAGGAGATACCCCTCATCCAAGGTAAGAAGCAGTGGCTGTGCTTTGCTGGAGCAGCCATAAAGAGATACGCCACGTGGGGTAAAGAGATACCCCACGTGCAAGGTAAGAGAAACCCAAGAAAGACGGTAGGTGTTGCAAGAGGGCATCAGAGGGCAGACGCACTAAAACCATAATCACAGAAAACCAGCCAATTTGATCACACGGACACAGTCTTGTCTAACTCAATGAAACTAAGCCATGCTGTGTGGGGCCACCTAAGATGGTCGGGTCATGGTGGAGAGGTCTGACAGAATGTGGTCCACTGGAGAAGCGAATGGCAAACCACTTCAGTGTTCTTGCCTTGAGAACCCCATGAACAGTATCAAAAGGCAAAATGATAGGACACTGAAAGAGGAACTCCCCAGGCTGGTAGATGTCCAATATGCTACTGGAGATCAGTGGAGAAATAACTCCAGAAAGAATGAAGGGATGCAGCCAAAGCAAAAACAATACCCAGTTGTGGATATGACTGGTGATAGAAGCAAGGTCCAATGCTTTAAAGAGCAATATTGCATAGGAACCTGGAATGTTAGGTCCATCAGTAAGTTCAGTTCAGTCACTCAATAGTGTCTGACTCTTTGCGACCCCATGAATCGCAGCACGCCAGGCCTCCCTGTCCATCACAAACTCCCAGAGTTTACCCAAACTCATGTCCATCGAGTCAGTGATGCCATCCAGCCATCTCATCCTCTGTCATCTCCTTCTCCTCCTGCCCCGAATCCTTCCCACTATCAGGGTCTTTTCCAATGAGTCAACTCTTCCCATGAGGTGGCCAAAGTACTGGAGTTTCAGCTTCAGCATCAGTCCTTCCAATGAACACCCAGGACTGATCGCCTTTAGGATGGACTGGTTGGGTCTCCTTGCAGTCCAAGGGACTCTCAAGAGTCTTCTCCAACACCACAGTTCAAAAGCATCAATTCTTCAGTGCTCAGCTTTCTTCACAGTCCAACGCTCACATCCATACGTGACCACTGGAAAAACCATAGGCTTGACGAGGCGGACCTTTGTTGGCAAAGTAATGTCTCTGCTTTTTAATATGCTGTCTAGGTTGGTCATGACTTTCCTTCCAAGGAGTAACCAACCGTCTTTAAAATTCATGGTTGCAATCACCATTTGCAGTGATTTTGGAGCACCCAAAAATTAAGTCTGACACTTCTTCCACTGTTTCCCTGTCTATTTCCCATGAAGTGATGGGACCAGATGCCATGATCTTAGTTTTCTGAATGTTGAACTTTAAGCCAACTTTTTCACTCTCCTCAATCACTTTCATCAAGAGGCTTTTTAGTTCCTCTTCACTTTCTGCCGTAAGGGTGGTGTCATCTGAATATCGGAGGTGATTGATACTTCTCCCAGCAATCTTGATTCCAGCTTGTGCTTCGTCCAGCCCAGCGTTTCTCATGATGTACTCTGCATATAAGTTAAATAAGCAGGGTGACAATATACAGCCTTGACATACTCCTTTTCCTATTTGGAACCAGTCTGCTGGCCCATGTCTAGTTCTAACTGTTGCTTCCTGACCTGCATATAGGTTTCTCAAGAGGCAGGTCAGGTGGCCTGGTATTCTCATCTCTTTCAGAATTTTCCACAGTTTATTGTGATCCACACAAAGGTGTAATCCAGTTAGGTCCACGAATCAAGGCAAATTGGAAGTGGTCAAACAGGAGGTGGCAAGAGTGAATGTTGACATCTAGGAATCAGCGAACTAAAATGGACTGAAATGGGTGAATTTAACTCAGATGACCATTATATCTACTACTGTGGGCAGGAACCCCTTAGAAGAAATGGAGTAGCCTTCATGGTCAACAAAAGAGTCCAAAATGCAGTTCTTGAATGCAATCTCAAAAATGACACAATGATCTCTGTTTGTTTCCAAGGCAAACCATTCAATATCACAGTAATCCAAGCCTATGTCCCAACCAGAAATGCTGAAGAAGCTAAAGTTGAACGGTTCTATGAAGACCTATGAGGCTTTTTAGAACTAATACCCTAAAAAGATGTCCTTTTCATTATAGGGGACTGGAATGCAAAAGTAGGAAGTCAAGAAACACCTGGAGTAACAGGCAAATTTGGCCTTGGAATATAGAATGAAGCAGGGCAAAGGCTAATAAGAGTTATGCCAAGAGAACGCACTGGTCATGGCAAACACCCTCTTCCAACAACACAAGAGAAGACTCTACACATGGACATCACCAGATGGTCAACACCGAAATCAGATTGATTATATTCTTTGCAGCCAAAGATGGAGAAGCTCTATACAGTCAGCAAAAACAAGACCAGGAGTTGACTGTGGTTCAGATCATGAACTCTTTATTTCCAAATTCAGACTTAAACTGAAGAAAGTAGGGAAAACACTATGACCTAAATCAAATCCCTTATGACTATATATGGTAGTGAGAAATAGATTAAAGGGACTAGATCTGATAGACAGAGTGCCTAATGAACTATGGACAAGGTTCATGACATTGTACAGGAGACAGGGATCAAGACCAACCCCATGGAAAAGAAATGCAAAAAGGCAAAATGGTTGTCTGAGGAGGCTTTACAAATAGCTGTGAAAGAAGAGAAGCGAAAAGCAAAGGAGAAAAGGAAAGATATTCCCATTTGAATGCAGAGTTCCAAAGAATAGCCAGGAGAGATAAGAAAGCCTTCCACAGCAATCAATGCAAGAAATAGATGAAAACAACAGAATGGGAAAGACTAGAGATCTCTTCAAGAAAATTAGAAAAAAAAAAAAGAGAAAAAAAAAAGAAAATTAGAGATACCAAGGGAACATTGCATGCAAAGATGGGTTCAATAAAGGACAGAAATGATATGGACCTAACAGGAGCAGAAGATATTAAGAAGAGGTGGCAAGAATCCACAGAAGAACTGTACAAAAAAGATCTTCACAACCCAGATAATCACGATGGTGTGATCACTCACCTAGAGTCAGACATCCTGGAATGTGAACTCAGGTGGGCCTTAGAAAGAATCACTATGAACAAAGCTAGTCGAGGTGATGGAATTCCAGTTGAGCTGTTTCAAATCCTAAAAGATGATGCTGTGAAAGTACTGTACTCAATATGCTAGCAAATTTGGAAAACTCAGCAGTGGCCACAGGACTGGAAAAGGTCAGTTTTCATTCCAATCCCAAAGAAAGGCAATCCCAAAGAATGCTCAAACTACCACACAATTGCACACATCTAACACGCTAGTAAAGTAATGCTCAAAATTATCCAAGCCAGGCTTCAGCAATACATGAACCATGAACTTCCAGATGTTCAAGCTGGTTTGTAAAAAGGCAGAGGAACCAGAGATCAAATTGCCAACATCCACTGGATCATAGAAAAAGCAGGAGAGTTCCAGAAAAACATCTATTTCTGCTTTATTGCCTATGACAAACCCTTTGACTGTGTGGATCACAATACACTGTGGAAAATTCTGAAAGCGATGGGCATACCAGACCACCTAACCTGCCTCTTGAGAAACCTATATGCAGGTCAGGAAGCAACAGTTAGAACTAGACATGGACCAACAGACTGGTTCCATATAGGAGAAGGAGTATGTCAAGGCTGTATATTGTCACCCTGCTTATTTAACTTCTATGCAGAGTACATAAAGAGAAATGCTGGGCTGGATGAAGCACAAGCTGGAATCAAGATTGCCGGGAGAAATATCAATCACCTCCGATATTCAGATGACACCACCCTTATGGCAGAAAGTGAAGAGGAACTAAAAAGCCTCTTGATGAAAGTGATTGAGGAGAGTGAAAAAGTTGGCTTAAAGTTCAACATTCAGAAAACTAAGATCATGGCATCTGGTCCCATCACCTCATGGGAAATAGATGGGGAAACAGTGTCAGACTTAATTTTTGGGTGCTCCAAAATCACTGCAAATGGTGATTGCAACCATGAATTTTAAAGACGGTTGGTTACTCCTTGGAAGGAAAGTTATGACCAACCTAGATAGCATATTAAAAAGCAGAGACATTACTTTGCCAACAAAGGTCCATCTCATCAAGCCTATGGTTTTTCCAGTGGTCACGTATGGATGTGAGCGTTGGACTGTGAAGAAAGCTGAGCACTGAAAAATTGATGCTTTTGAACTGTGGTGTTGGAGAAGACTCTTGAGAGTCCCTTGGACTGCAAGGAGGTCCAACCAGTCCATCCTAAAGATCAGTCCTGGGTGTTCATTGGAAGGACTGATGCTGAAGCTGAAACTCCAGTACTTTGGCCACCTCATGGGAAGAGTTGACTCAATGGGAAAGACCCTGATGCTGGGAGGGGTTGGGGGCAGGAAGAGAAGGGGACGACAGAGGATGAGATGGCTGGATCGCATCACCAACTCGGTGGACATGTGTTTGGGTAAACTCTGGGAGTTTGTGATGGACAGGGAGGCCTGGAGTGCTGCGATTCATGGGGTTGCAAAGAGTCAGACACGACTGAGCAACTGAACTGAACTGAATAAAAGTTAAAAGCTATAGAGAGCAATCCTGAACATTAGGTCAAAGAACTCCCACTTACTAAGTGATTAATATGTATAAGGCATGTGCTATGTTCTTTATGGATGTTTTCTAATCTTCAAAACAACCACATAGCGTGTTATAACATTATTATGTTACAAAAATGTGTGTTAGTTGCTCAGTTGTGTCCAACTCTTTGTGACCCATGGACTGTAACCTTCCTGGCTTCTCTGTCCATAGGATTTTTCAGGCAAGAATGACAGGAGTGAGTTACCATTTCCTGCTCCAGGGCATCTTCCCGACACAGGGACTGAACCCAGGTGTCCTGCATTGCAGGCAGATTCTTTACCATTTGAGCCACCAGGATTACAACAATACTATTTCTATATTTAAAAGATGAGGAAACTAAGACTCAGTCATTCATCTCAGTTACTATTTTAACTGTAAAATCTGTGCTTTTAATCAAATAACATAGCACCAAAATATAAAGTAAAATTATGAAAATATGGTGATAATGGTAGATAATTCCACCCTATTACCTATCTGTGAAAGTTAAATAAAATAAAACATAGTGATTTAAGAACAAAATTAATGATGAAAATTAACCACATGTATATAAAAGCTTGTAGTAATAAACAGAGATCAAAGGCACTTTTAAAATATCTATGGAATATTTACAAAGTTTACCTATAACATACCATAAAGGCCCCATTGCTTCAGAGGATTCATTTTATTTCCTTTCATCTTAATGCCAAGGATAACAAATAAAAGAAAATTACTGGAAATTCACAATAAAAATTAAACTAAAAAAATGCAGTATCACCTACAGGTACAAAACACTTTTAAAAATAAACTGCTAAAGAAAAGCTCAATGATAAATTTATATTTTAAAAAAGCACGTTTGTTTTTAAACAACAAAGAGTGAAACGACTTCACATCTACATATCCTAAATAAAATAATAGCATGAAAAATCTAACATATTTAAATAATATATGATGAAGAACACAGATTTAAGCTGGGAACACAATGCGTCAGGTAAAATGTAAGCTGTCTCAACATAGGTTGAAAAGATATTTAATAAAACTAAGAAAACATTTCTTAATAAAGACATCTGATAAATTAGAAATAGGATAGGTAAGAGTCAACAATACATAATAATATTAAAATCAGTGAGAAGACAACAATGTCCATCATTATTATCTAACATCTTGAAGTTCTATTCAATGCAAAAGTCAAGAAAAAGATAATGTAAAATTATAACCTGAATGACAGGTGTATAATTATGAAACCATCCTCTTATCATTATTTTCAGGTAAAAAAAAAATACTTATTTGCAAAACTCAAAAAGATAGTTTCAAATTATTATAATTTAAGAGGCTAAAACAATATACAAAATTAAGTCTTACATACAAGGAAAACTTGCTAGAATACCTAACAGAAAAAAATACTAAAAATTTTTAAAAATCAAAATCAAAACAGTAGCTGTAATGAGAAATGTGGGGGCCATAGTAAATAAACTGTAAGACTGTAATACATAACAGTACATGCATGATTGATAAAGGAAACTGAATATGATTTAAAGAAATGGAAAGCTATCCCATGTGCTTGAATTGGAAGAATTAATATTGTTAAAATGGTCATGCTATCCAAGGCAATCTACAGATTTAATGAAATCTCTATCAAATTACTCATGACATTTTCCCCAGAACTAGAACAAATAATCCTAAGGTTTACATGGAACCATAAAGATCCAGTATTGCCAAAGCAATCCTGATGAAAAACAACAGAGCAGGAAGCATAGCCCTCCCAGACTTCAGACAATACTACAAAGCTGCAGTAATCACAACAGTATGGCCTTTTCATAAAACAGACATACGGATCAATGGAACAGAGCAGAGAGCCCCAAAATAAACCCATATACCTGTGGTCAAGTAACCTTGACTAAGGAGGCAAGAATATACTATGGAGAAAAGATGGTCTTTTGGGCAAGTGGTGTTGGGAATGCTGGACAGTTGAATGTAAATCAACAAGGTAAGGACACATTTAAAGATTATGTTTTCTTAGATCAGTTCCCATGGCAATAGAAATAAAAGCAAAGATAAACATATTTGACCTAATCAAACTTTGAAGTTTTTGCACAACAAAGGAAATCATAAACAAAATGAAAAGGCAAACACAGGCTGGGAGAAATTATTTGCAAATGATGCCACCAATAAGGGCTTAATTTCCAAGATATACAAATAGCTCACACATCTCAAGAAGAAATAAACAACCCAATCTAAAAATGAGAAGACTCAAATAAACATTTCTCAAAAAAAACATATAAATAGTCAATAAGCACATGAAAAGATGCTCAACATCACTAATTATTAGAGAAATGCAAATCAAAACTATAATAAGTTATTACCTCACACTGATCAGAATGATTATCAAATAATATAATTAATGATGCTGCAGAGGGTGAGAAGAAAAAAGAGCCCTCATACACTGTTGGTGGAAATATAAATTGGTACAGCCACTATGGAAAACAATATAAATGTTCCTTAAAAGACTAAAAATAGAGTTACCATATGATCCAGCCAGCCCATTCCTGATGTACATTTGGAGAAAACTCCAACTCAAAAAGTTACATTCACCCCAATGTTCATAGCAGCACTATTTACAGTAGCCAAGACATGGAAGAAACCTAAATGTCCATCAGCAGATGAATGGATATAGAAGATGTGGTATATAGATAGCCAATAGAATATAACTCAGCCTTAAAAAAATAAGAAAATAATGCCACTCACAGCAACATGGATGGACCTAGAGATTATCATACTAAGTGAAGTAAATCAGACAAAGAAAGACAAATATCATTATAGCATCACTTATAGGTGGAATCAAAAATGATACAGACGAACCTATTAACAAAACAGACTCTCAGACATAAAAAATTAACTAACTTTCCAAAGGGAAAATGTAGTTGGGGAGGGATAAATTAAGAGTTTGGGATTAGCATAATCAATCTACTATATATAAAGTAAATAAACAAGGACCTACTGTATAACACAGGACACTATATTCAATATCTTGTAAAAAACCATTACAGAAAAGAATATGAAAGAGAATATTCATGTAGATATTTAATATATACCTGAATCACTTTGCTGTACACCAGAAATTAATATAACATTGTAAATCAACTATACTTCAATAAGTTTTCTTTAATTTTTAAAAATACATGTATGAGAAACAACACCAAATTAGTTTAAATAAATACCAGAATCTTGATTGAAAAGGTAAATGATCTTCAAATAAAGGTATGTTAGTTACAATTACAATCAAAATCTCAACAGACTCTTTCTTAGGTTATAAGCAAAGTGAGAGCTAAATTTGTGTTATATACAATTGTATGGGACTAGAAATATACATAACAGATAATAGTTGCATAATAAATACTTTCTGGTGAGTGGTTAAAGTAATAAATTGATTCTAGTTGGGTCTGAGGGAAAGGATGGCAAAATGAAGTAAAAATCCAGCAGGAAAACAAAATTTTTTAAGTAAAAAAATTATTAACAAGAGGATAAGCACTATAAAAGATAAGACACTACAATACTTGTGCAAGAATGATAGAATAGTCCAGGTTCATAACTTAATAAATAATCTTTATTACATTCATATGTATGTTAAGCAGTCAGTAGTGTCCAACTCTGTGCGACTCTGCGCTATGGATGGCAGCCCGCCAGTTCCTCTGTCCATGGGAGTCTCCTGACAAGAATACTGGAGTGGGTTGCCACGCTCTCCTCCAGGGGATCTTCCCAACCCAGGGATCAAACCCTCAAGTCCTGTGACTTCTGCATTGGCAGGCAGATTCTTTACACTGCACCACCTGGGAAGCCCATGGTAAATCAACTATACTTCAATTTAAATAAATAAATAAAATTTAAAAACCTAAAACTATATCAAGGATGTTTATCATAGTATTATTTATAACAAAATAAATTATAAGCAATCTAAATGTTTAGATGATAGGAAACTGAAATCATGCTATCTCCATATATTGAAATATTGTCACTATGAATAAATTTTTCAAAAAATAATTATTAGCACAGAAAAACTCTCATGAGAAATTAAGACATAAAATATATAGCATATTTCCAGCTTCATTTTTATATATGAGAAAAATAAGATAAAAATATATCAAAATATACCTCAGGTAAATTTTCATTTTTTTCTTCATACATTTTCTGCCTTCTGAATTGTCCATAAGAAAGAATATTCTCAAAGAAAAATGAGAGGATATTTCCCCCTGTGATTCCAATAATGAGATATGAAGTGATTTCATTAAATGTCTATCAGAAAGCAGAAGTAATCTTAAGAATTTAAGCAAACTTCAAAATTTTAATATCTTCACAATTTCCACTTTTAAAATAATTTAGTACTTAATTTCATTATATTAATTAAGATAAAGAAAACAAATTGCATTAATTTGAACAATTCAGATAATGATCTTTTCTAACTTGAGCTTATATAAGATATAATCTTGGTTCTCATTTCTTTTTAGGCCTTTTGCTGCTAGATATGTTAAAATAACATGATTACTAAATATACCTCCATTTCAAAGTGCCATACAGATACTCTGAAGGTAAAATCTGGAAAAGAAACAAGAAAATGTAGTACTTACTGTTGGCAAGAAGTACCAAAGGGGCTTAAGACTATTTTTCCATAAATGTAGAATTATAAAGACACAGTTTTAAAAGAGGGAAGTGTAGGGAGAAGGAGAATGTGTTGTAAGACACAGTAGAGTACACCAAAAGAATTTATATGTATGTCTTTACTCTTATTGACAGATATGCCGAATGAATCTAAGCAAACTCAATATCACATGTGTTAAGGTTAACGACACCTATTAAAAAAAATAGGGACTTCCCAAGTGGCATTAGTGGTAAAGAACCTGCCTGCCAATGCAGGAGACATGAGAAGGGGGTTCAATCCCTTTTGGGAAGATCCCCTGAGGAGGGCATGGCAACCTACTCCAGTATTCTTCCCTGGAGAATCCCATGGACAGAGAAACCTGGCAGGCTACAGTTCACAGGGTTGCAAAGAGTCGGACACAACTAAAGCAATTTAGCACACATGCATTAAAAAATAATTTTAAGACATTCTTTTAAAAGTTTCCAAAATATTTAGAAGAGCTTATAAAAGTGAATCTTTAGTTCCTTTCTAAAGATACCTTGCTCCAAAACCTTTCCTCACCTACATGTTTCATGGCCTATTAATTTCCAGTCCCATTTTGTCTCTAGTTCCTGCCAGAAAGAAGTGTGGTCAGGAGAGCCGTTTGCTATCATAAATCTGGCATTGAGTTGGGTCTTAAAAACAGTATCAGTTGCCCCTCAGAATTGTTTTTTACCCTTAAGGATACTCAACAAAGTAACAAGTAATATAGCCTAATTGAGACATAATTGAGTGGAGACTGTGGGGGTAAATGTGATTACTGTATTTAAAACTGCACCAGTGGGAAATAACTTACAAAAACTTTCCATAAAGTATCTTATATCAGATTCTCTACTGAAACTGCTAGGACTTTGAAATAAAATAGTCTGCTGCTGAGAGTACTGCTGAATTGTTGTTAACTCCTGCTGCTGCTGCTGCTAAGTCGCTTCAGTCGTGTCCGACTCTGTGACCCCATAGACGGCAGCCCACCAGGCTCCGCCGTCCCTGGGGTTCTCCAGGCAAGAACACTGGAGTGGGTTGCCATTTCCTTCTCCAATGCATGAAGTGAAAAGTGAAAGTGAAGTAAGTCGCTCAGTCGTGTCCGACTCTTCCCGACCCCATGGACTGCAGCCCACCAGGCTCCTCTGCCCATGGGATTTTCCAGGCAAGAGTACTGGAGTGGGGTGCCATTGCTTTCTCCGAGTTAACTCCTACTAGGCATCAAAAGGGAGTCCCTGGTGGCTCAGATGGTAAAGAGTCTGCCAGCAGTGTGGGAGACCCAGGTTGATCCATGAGTCAGGAAGATCCCCTGGAGAAGGAAATGGCAACGCACCCCAGCATTCTTGCCTAGAGAATTCCAATGACCCAGTCAAATACTCAGCAGCTTATGTTACTCTGAATAAATTCTCCGTTTTTAAATAGGTACACCAAAGAAAAAGTCCATTTAAACATTACCCTCTAAAACAACCCTAACTTGGCAAAAATAGAAATATTTTAATAGAGGGAAATATTTGGCATGCTCCATTAGTTATTCTATGATATACCTAATCCAGAAACAAGCAAATAAGACAGAACATAATTTCTGTTGGAGAGCTGAGGAATATGATTCTGGAAAGAAGACACCCTGTGCACAGTCTCTATTCCTTCTCCTTCCTAGGTCCCTGTTGGGAATACTCAACCTCAAAAAGAAATGAAGTATCTTTCTGGAATATTTCTGGAATCATTTGATATCTCTAGTCCTAAAATGTAAATACAGTTCTAGCCTGACAGTTAGTGGTCAACCTCAACCTCAAAAAGAAATGAAGTGTATTTCTGGAATATTTCTGGAATCATTTGATATCTCTAGTCCTAAAATGTAAATACAGTTCTAGCCTGACATTTAGTGGTCAGGAGTCAGAGAGTGTAGCCTCTTCTATAGTTCCCTCACCCCTAAAACTTGGAATGAAAGTCACAAACCCATGGATATCCCTAAGTTAGAAGAGAAATTTCTGTCTATTTAATGAGAAAGGCCAGATGATACTGTTCATTGGAGAGAAATTGCAGTGTTAGCCTAAATACAATCCATCCCTGACTGTACCAAAAAATAAAGAGATCTACCTTTGTAAGCTAAATTCAACTAAAAGCACTTTGAGGGTAAACAGTACCATTTTTTCACTTATTGTTTTTTAATTACCACTTTCTAAGAGACCCCAAAAGGCTGAGCAATACAAGTGTTGAAGGAACCCACACCCCATAATATGTATAGGCAGAGAAGGGTCAAAAGTCATTTTATATGACATAGCAGCTTAAAAGGAGACTTAGATAATTAACAAGATAGTAGAAGTAAAAAATAATGGAACATACATTGGAAAAATAATGGAGTGTACATGGGGGAAAAAACATGAAAAAAAATGCATTGTGATTTCCTAGGGATAGAAAATTAGAATATGTAAAAAGAGTCTCCAGAACAAACAAGCCATCACCAGAATAAAGGGTACCTTAAAATTCAGTCAAGAAAATTTAAGTTACTGAAAAAAATTTAGTGTTATAAAAATCAAATGGAGACAACACAGTTTTTAAAAGAAAAAGAAATCTAATAGGCATCAAGTATAAATTTTGCAATTAGAAATGTGTAAATAATGGGATAAAAAAAATTGAAGATCTCATAGTCCAAGACATAAGAAAAGAAAACTTCCCTGATCTGAAGGTATATGTTCAGATAAAAGGAGCTTACTAGTTCTCAAGAAGGATTAATTAAAAAAAAAAAAATCACACATATTTAAAGATAACCTGATGAAATTTTGACTCTAAAATCAAAGCTTTACCACTTTCTAGAGAAAAAAAACAAAAGCAAGTTATTTATACAAAGGAAAAAAGAACTAGATTAGCATATATTTTAATTCTACATATGTTATAACGCATATAATACACTGCTATTCTCTTTGCTTTAAATGGTCAATTATATTTTAAGGAGTTTAGAAAACGATGAAACAACTTTGTCTTTTACATTTACCCACATATTTATCTTTCTGGAGCTTTTCATTTTTTGGTGGATTAAAATTTCCATCTGATACCATTTTTGCCGTCTGCCTAAAGAACTTCCTTTAATCTTTATGTGGCTGAGTGTGTTGACAGTGATTTCCCCTGCATTTGTTCATCTGAACACTTTTATTTCATCTTTATTTTTGAAAGATATTTTCACTGGGAATAGAATTCTGATAGTTTTAGAATAGTTTTTTCTTTTAATGCTTTAAAGATGTCATTTCATCATTTCTGGCTCACTTAGTTTGTGACAAGAATTCTACTTTCATTCTTATCATGTACCTCTGAGTAATGCGACTTTTTTCTTTGGCTGCATTTAGGATTTTTTCTTTTCATCACTGGGTTTCAGTAATTTTAATATTGCTTGGTGTGACTTTCTTTATGTTTATTCTGCTTATGATTTATTGAGCTTGGATTTATGGGTTTATCATTTTTATCAAATTTTTTTAAATTTTTTTTTTTTTTTTTTTTTTTTGGGACAGGCCAAAACTCTAGTTTATTTCAGCATCAGCAACATCTCAGCCATCACAAAAATAAACTCTACCGAGGGCGACGAAGTCTCTACAGCAAGGCTAAGGGCTCAGCCCCCACACAGCGAGCCTCCGGGCGCGTGGTGGGCACGGCCTCGGCAATAAGTTAGGAAGCAGCGGAGGAGCTGGTGGAGGCGGCAGGTGCAGCCAGGGCCTCACTTCTGGGCCGGCATGAGGTCATCGATGGCCTGGCCCTGCTCCAGCCGCTGCTCCATCTCGATGAGCAGCTTCACCCCGTCCACCACCATCTGCACCAGCTCCACCTCCGAGAAGCCCAGGCGGTCCGCGTTGGAGACGTCGAAGACCCCGCCCACGGCGGCGGTGTCCACACCGCCTGTGCCTCGCTTCTGAAGCCGCAGCCGCTTGAGCACCTCGGGGAACTTCTCGTGCTTTCCCAGGTGGGGCAGCTTGATGTGCACCCCGGCCCGCAGACCCGTACCCAGGTTGGACGGGCAGGTGAGGATGTAGCCCAGGTGAGGGTTCCACATGAACTCGTAGTTCTTAGACTTGAAGAGCGTTTCAATCTGGGTGAGGCCGTTGCAGAAGCGCGTGAACACCTCCTTCATGTTGCCCCCCTTCTGCATGGAGATGACCCGCAGGTGGTCCTCCTCGTTGATCCACACCAGTAAGGTCTTATTGTCATTGTGCCAGATGCCGCGGGCGTCGGGCCAGTCGCGGGCCATGCCCGAGGCCAGCAGCAGGGGCAACACGGGCTTATCGAAAAGGAAATGGTCGTCGATAAGCTGCTGCTGCTCCGCCTCCGTCATGCTTTTGAGCGCATAGTACCTCCCAGCCAGGTCACCGTCCAGGCTCGACAGGGCTTCGACGGCGAGCTTCTCGATGGCGCGGCGCTCCCCGCGGCTGCAGTGCGGGGGGAGGCAGAAGCCGCGGATGCTGCGGCCCGTGCGCACCCGCGAGCTCAGCACGTAGTTGGGATCCAGGTCGTCGCCGCCCTGCAGGTTGTCGGGGTTGAGGTCCGTCTTGTGTTCGTCGGTGGGCTTATAGCCTCCGTGCCGGTCCTCAATGATGGGGTCAAAGAGCTCCTTGAACACGTCGTACGACTCCTCGTCGCCGGCCACGCAGCCCACGGTCATGATATAGGGGTGGCCTGGGTTGTCCACGCCGGTCTGGATGACGTCGTCCACCGTGAAGCCGCTCGGGGTGCTCTTCGCGCGCAGCTCGGCGTACAGCTCGGGGGTCAGTACCTTGGCCATGTGGTTGTTGTGGCCGCTGAGGTCGGGGAACTCATCTTCGGCCGGGAAACGCAGCTTCAGCGTGTTGTGGCTATTGGAGAAGGGCATGGCGGCGGCGGGTGAGCAGTCGGGCAGGGGCGGGGGCTCTAGGTCTGTCTGCAGCTCAGGGCGCGGCGCAGGCGAACAGCTTTTTAAAATTTTAATCACTATTTCCTCAACTAACTTTTCTGTCCCTCCTCACTTTCGTGGGACATCAATTTCATGTACCTTAGCTGCCTGGAGCTGCCCCCCAGTTCACTGATGCTGAGTTCATTTCTTTGTCTTTTTCCTCTTTTTCTTCATTTTAGTTTCCATTACTATGTCAAGTACACCAGTACTCTCTGCTTCTATCATATCGATATTAATCTCATACATTGTACTCTTTTTTTATTGAGGTATAGTTGATGTACAATATTACATAAGTTTTAGGGATACAACATAGTGATTAGCAATTTTTAAAGGTTGCTTCCATTTATAGTTACTATAAAACATTGATCATATTCCCCGTGTTGTAGAATATATCCTTGTAGCTTATTTATTTTATACACAGCAGTTTGTACCTCTTGTCCCCGACCCCGATTCTCCCTCCTCTGTGTTTCCTTCTCCCCACTGACAGCCTCTAGTTTGCTCTCTGTATCATGAGTTTGTTTCTTTTTTGTTATATTCATCAGTTTGTTTTATGATTTAGGTTTCACATATAAGTGATCTCATACAATATTTGTCTTTCTCTGACTTATTTCACTTAGAATAATACCCTCTAAGTCCATCCATGTTGTTGAAAATGGCAAAATTTCATTCTTTGTTTATGGCTGAGTAGACCCCAGTTTCCCTCACCAGCATCTCCACTAAATCTTTCTGGGGCCTCCCAGGTGGTGGCGCTAGTGGTAGAGAACCAGCCGACCAATGCAGAAGACTAAGAGGTGAAGGCTCCACCGCTGGGTCAGGAAGATAACCGGGAAGAGGGAATGCAGTCCATTCCACTATTGTTGCCTAGACAATCCTACTGACAGAGAAGCCAGACAGGGTCACAGAGAGTCAGAAAGGAGGAGTAGAATTGCTAGGTCATATGGTAGTTTTGTCTAATTCACATGTAAAAATATATACATAGTATACTTTTGATTAAGAAAAAAGGAAGGAAATAAATATGGAAAGGATAAACCAGGAAAAAACAGGTTATCTACAGGGAGTTGCTAGGAGAGTATAAGTTATGAAAGAGAAGTAGGCTTTCTCTGAAAATACCCATTTATATAATTTCAACTATTGGACTACATTAATGTCTTATATAGTCAAAAAGCAAAATCAAATCAACAAGAATGGGTTTTAAATCCTTAAATTTTATTACAAATAAAGACATATGAACTTAATTGTATACCAAATAGTTAAATAATTATGTGAAAGAAAAACAAAATTTGGAACACAATGCTGTTTCGATCCCTGTGGAAATATTATACTAAGGACAAAAGTAACTGCAAATAAATATTGAATTTTACTTTATACATTTGGTGGAATGGCGATATTGGTGTAACAATGCTGAGAGTGTGTGTGTGTGTGTATATCCCACAAGCACAAGCATAAATTTGTGCTGTAGAACTGAATAAACAGGCAATTATATTGATGCTATTGGGAACCAGGATTCTCACTATGAAAGGAAATACAAAATATAATTAAAGAATGAGGAGAAAGAAACTCCCAGTGTTAGATTAACAGGTATAAGTATGAACTCATGATTTTAAAAAAAAAAAAAAATATGCTTCCCAGCTTTATCACTGAGAAGGCCTAAAAGCAATGATATTCTATAGCAAGTAATAAGTATACTTAGGACCCAGACTTTGGTTTTTAAATATTTTTAAATATTAATTTCATGATTAAGACTTCCCTAGAAAAATGGATGATTTCAGGGCTGAGATAGCAAAAGTTCAGAGAGCATGAAACATTTTATTGTTCCAGAAACATTTTATTGTTGCTCGAAACTGATGGAGGGGAAAAGGACTGATGGAGGCATGTCAGTGGACAAAGTAGGGGCAATCTGAATATCACAATGGATAATGACAGGAACTGGTTATAATTAAATGATCTAGAAAAGAATCCATGAAAGGCTGTTGCTGAACCACAAAACACCAGGATTCTTGGCCTCCAAGGAGAAGAATTCAATTTGGGGCCAGAGATGAGGCTTGATCGCTCAGAGCTTTTGTGTAATAAAGTTTTATTAAAGTATAAAAGAGAGAAAGCTTCTGACATAGACATCAGAAGGGGGCAAAAAGAGTGCCCCCTCGCTAGTGTTAGCAATGGAGTTATATACTTTTTAATTAGCTATTACAATGAATCAAAAGAATGTCTGGAGGTTGTAAAGATCTTACTAGACCCACTCCCATAATTTACATTTTAAGATAACAGGATTAGCCAGAAGGTTTTCAGGAAGGAGGAACTGTCCTCAAGCAGGATACATTGTTGTTACATAATCCTTAGTACAGAGTTTAAACTGAGTTGTTTGTTGTGTAATCATCAGTTCCAGGCTTAAAGATAAAAGCATTTTATGTGACTAAGACTGAGGAATGTAGAGGAAAAACAGGTGGGGGGGGGGGTTGTCCTTTACTTCTCCTTGAGAATTCCAGACCCCTATCTCCTCGTGGGGGACCCGGGACTTCTTATCAACCTGCCTGGGAACTGACTCTCTCATCCATGAGTTCAAATAAATAACAGAGGAAGAAGAAAGAGATAACCAACAAAAAAAGAAATATAAACAATACTAATAAATAGAAATAAGAATAATAATAGAAATATAAAATGGCAAGTTTATATTGTCATTTATGAAATTTTGCAATTATATAATTGATAAAAGCTATCATCAGTGAATAACTGATGGTAACAATTATCGATGAATGCTGAGACCACTGAAGGGTACGACATTGACAGGTAGTATATTCACACGGTTTCTCAGAAAACTGCCCCACTGATTACTTATAAAAAGCTAAAATTCCAATATGATCAAGCTTTATAATTGACCGTGCCTTCCCGCTGCCTTCAAACTGAGTCTCAATTCTGTATCACGGTTTGCAAGGCCTTCCCTAGCCACTACTTCTTTCTCCAGTCTCCCACTGTTTCCTTGATCCCAAACCTGAATTAAATTCTTCATGATCTATTTAAGCCTGTTTCACAAACCTAACATTCTCTCACCTGTAGGTGAGACATGCTATTCCCTTCTTGAAAAATTCATTTCCTTCTTTTTTATCTGTTTGATTGACATTCATTCTCAATGTGTGTGTGTGTGTGTGTGTTTGTACATATGTGTTTGTGCTCAGTCATGTCCAACTCTCTGCTACCCCGCGAACTGTAGCCCACCAGACTCAGTCCATGGAATTTTCCAGGCAGAAATACTGGAGTAGGTTGCCATTACCTACTCCAGGGGATCTTCTCAACCCAGGGACTGAACCTACATCTCTTGCGTCTCCTACGTTGGTAGGCAGATTCTTTACCACTGAGCCACCTGGGAAGCCTACTCATTCTTAATGTCTCAGCTAAATATGACTACTTCTAGAAGGCACACCTCAGAGATATTGTGGGTTCAGATATAGGCTACCACAATAAAGTAAATATGGCATTAAAGCAAGTTACACAAATTTTTTTTGGTTCCCCAGTGCATATAAAAATTAACCTTAGGTCTAAAAAATGTACATAATTTAATTTAAAAATACTTTGTTGCTTAAAAAATGCTAACTATCATCTGAGCCTTCAACAAGCTGTAGCCTTTTTACTGTTCAAGGGTCTGAAATATTGTGAGAATTACCAAAATGAGACACTGAGACACAAAGTGAGCAAGTACTGTTGGGAAAATGGGCATCAGGAGATTTGCTCAATTCAGGGTTATCACAAACTTTCCAGTTGTAAAAAAGGCAATATCTGCAAGGTAAAATAAAGTGAAGTACAATAAAATGAGGCATGCCTGTATAACAAACGATCATTTATTTCTTGCTTTAAGGCCTGGTCTATAGGTCCCCAGATTGCATGCTCAACCCAGACACATTTTATCAGACTACAATGGGCTATGTTAAACAGCTTGTTTTTTGTTTTGTTTTGTTTCCTATACCTTTGTTTGTTCTTTTCACTGTCTGAAGCAGACTTGTTTGTTTTTCAAAGTTTATTCATTCACTCATTTGTTCATTCATTCATATTTATTCAACAACTGAGGCAATGTGGCTGGTGATTCCTCCAACTTTTATCCTATACAAGGAAATGCATCACTGCCCTTCTTTTGTCATGGACACACATATGAGTGCACACATATACACACACACACACACACACCATACATACACAATCTTCAAATTCTGCCCCTTCCATAAATTCTCGCATTAATAGAAGTTAACTATCTCACACAGTTTTCTTTTTCCTTTCTAAAACTGTAGTACCCATGAATCTACCACTCAAACAACTTATTTTTATAAATATTTTAGTTATTTATTTAATTCATGTATTCATCCAGTTTTGCTCATCTCTTTGGTGTTGCCTTTCTTAAACTATAAAATCCTGGAGAGTAAAAAAAAAAAAAAAAAATCCTCAGCAATCAAGAAAACTTTGAGCAATACCTGACAATGATAACATTTCAGAATGGTGCACAGTGATGAAACAATAACTGGTGACTAACAGAAGGAAAATGATAGCCTTGATAAACATTGAAGGACAGGTTCTTCTTGTATTGCAGTTTTAAGTATCCTATAACTTCTGTTCAAATCCTTTACTTGTTAAAATATGCAAAATTTAAATAATTGGTAAAACTTGCTCAAGATTTTATGCTTTGGGGGAGAGAATGTATATTCATCAATGCAAGTAACTGAAACATAGGATAGTAAAATGAAAGAATTTTTATAAAATTATTCCATTTTAATTTCAACAAACAGGTGCAGGTCCTGATAAATGTAACCTAAAGATTTAATTCAGTGAAATCCTCTCCTTCAAGCGTATTTAAAATAAGCTGTTTGCATTTTCCTGCATATGATTATTCTAACCCTGAAAGCACCTTTAAATATGGATTATAAATCTAGCTGCCTTAAAATAAAATTTAACGGGTTTCCCCACAAATCTTTGGTATATAAGAAATTGACTTAACAGAATTATTTTGAGCTTAGAGGGTTAAACCTTCTGACTAAATAATTCATGCTTAGTTTTTTATGTATTTTAAGTTTACCAAGGTTTGTACAGAATATATTTTTAAAATGCTAAAATATTGCTAGCGCTAGATCTTCTAATGTTGTAATTTTTTTGTTGTGTTTTTCCTCCTCCAAGAGGGACATTTCACAAAAGGAGGCACCCCTTGATCAGGCAAAGTATCTTCAACACAGTGCTTAAAATCAACTTGGAGGATCTCAAAGCCTTGATATTCCTGAGATTTTGCCATTCTAAAACCAGGATCCACAGCTTCTAATCAGAAACTAACCTCAGAGTATGCTAGAGAATTTATCTTCTACAGTTCAGTAAAACCTGCCCTTGACAGGCTCAGATCATTGGCTTGAAGAAGTAAGAGCTTTGCTTAATGACCGCAGAGCAGTCTTCTATTAATATCCCCTGTCTGCTGAACTGGTACTCATCTCTTACAGTATCTATGAGGAATGCAAGAGACCTAAAAATTCTACTGTGCTGAGTGTTTCCTACAAAATTCAGCCTTGGTTTGCATGCGATCTCAGTCCCAGGAAACAATATGTGACAACTGAACTTTGTCACCACGTCTCAACAACTGTTAGTTTCTCTACCTGGGACACAGGCATCCTAACCTGGCTCCTGAACCATTTTGCCTATTTCATATTTCAGGACCTTTCAGTTATACTCCCACTTTCAGACACCAACAGAGGACACTTTGTGGTTGCAAGTGGCAGAAATCTAATTCAAACTAGTTTAATCATAAACCAGAACTTATTATCTCTCAAAATCCAAGGAAGAATTAAATAACAGGATGCAGATGAGCCTCAGTAAAAATTAATCATCAACAGAAATGCTGCTGATACTTTCTGCAGTTTAGATCCATTCTCTCTTACAGTCATTGTCTTTCTCCAAAAGGTAAAAAATGTAACCAACAAAGTTTTATGTTTTACATCTCAAAGTTTCTTCAGGCATCAGAAAGAAACATGCATCCTCTTTTTCTCAATTCCAGTTTTTAAAGTTCTGAAAATAATTCTGATTGGTCTGACTTGAATTAGGCCAATCTGATGAAGAGCTATAAGGTGATCAAATGTCCTGGTTTACTAGGCGCTAAGGAGTTTCCAGGGACACAGAACTTTCAGTGCTAACATCTGAACAGTCCAAGGGCAAACTGTGCTGGTTGGCCATCCTAAGTCCTGTATGGAAGTTGATGATCCCAAGGGAGTGGGAGAGAGGGTAATGAGAAGTTCCTTTTACTCTACAGACAAGGCCATAGGTGCCCACTAACTTAGTAAATGAATTGATGGGCTGCGGTAGGTTACAAAAGCGGCCACAGTTCTTTGGAGCTACTGTCACCAACAGGTGGAGGCTACTTCTCTATTCCCGGAGTGCGTGTTAGCCTTGGGACATGTTCTGGACAAAAGCTGTATTGAAAGCAGTCTTGTATTAGTCCCAGACCTCTTGAAGGCTTTAACTCATCCTCACCCTTAAGACGTGAGATTGCAACATGGTACCTCTCTAGCTAACCTGCTGGAGCGTACAAGGCCGTGTGAGAGTGGCTGCAGGCACCCCCCACTCATCTGAAGATGTCATTAATTGGACAGCCCCACCTCATGTGCCAGTTGGCTGCAGTAACATAAATGAGACCAGCCAAAGTCATCAGTCAAACCAATCCACACCAGAAGAACTACCCAGCAGATTCCAGCCTAAGGGACGAACTGCAGATGGTAAAAAATGATTGTTGTTTTAGGCTATGAAGTTTATGGCTGTGTATTGTGTAACAAAAGCTAACAGATGCTTTGATCTATAAGATTACAGTTGATTATTTATAATAGAAATGTAAAAACATGTCTAACATATTTGGAGTGCTTAGACTCTTTTAAAAAGGTACTGAATTAATTAACCAGCATCCACTGCTCTTCTCAAAATGTTTGTGTGTTTCTACTGGTATACATCATGTGTTAGGGTGTCTCTCTTTATGATTCCCAAAAATATATTATTCTCTTTCATGCTTCATGTCTTTACATGTATTCTGCTCATATGTTCACATGTCATAATCCTCCTCTTCTTTTAAACTCAGTTTAGTTACCACTTTTGGAAGTCATTCTGAACTTTGCTCTCCTCCCCTGGAAGATTTCCTGCTTGGTACTCTATTTCCAGGATGTATTTCTGTATTTATATCCCAATCCTGTCTTAAAATGATTCCTTTACAGATGTGTCTCCTCAATATTCTCAAGGTTCATTAAGCCACATCTTTGCACTCCCAGTAACTAACAAAACCTGGCATAGTGTAAGGATACCATAAAAGTTTGAATAGGAAATCTAAAATAGAAGTATCTTTAAGGTGGTTTTGGGCATAAGGTATTATGTACTATTATTTCTGTGATCAACCTCTGTATAAGAGCCATTATATTTGGCATATTCATATTAATATTTAAATTACAAATGATAGTTATTCAAAAAGAATAATATAATTACAAAAGCAACTGTAATACAATTTGAGTCTTGAAAATTTCATTTCAAGCTTGACTTTGCTATAGGCCCAAAGTTTATAACTCATTTCTAAATAGGAGTCAAATAATATCAAAATAGATTTGTAAATAAGAATAGAAAGTATGAACATAATCAGTTCTCTGACAGGTGGGTTGGAGGCTGGGATGCATAAAACAGTAAGGAATGTCCTCCATGGGCTAACGTGGGAGGGATCATTTGGCGTCCTCTCTCCACAGGCAGATGGAGGCATTTTTCCCCTGCATAGCTTCTGAGAAGGCAATAAGGATGGAGGATTGAGATATCCACGTGGAACAAGCATGGTATTTGGCTTGGATTAAAAATAGAAAGAGATGAACTTCCCCAGGGAGAACTAAATTACCCAAGACAAGACACTTCAACATTCCTAGACTTGTTTCCCTATTACTGGGTGTACAACAGGTACTAATATATAAATATAAATAAATGCATTAAAACTTCTGTATATATTTTAACGGAAACTGTGCCCATTTCTAAAGCAAAATTATATTCCCATTCTGCTTCCTGTCATCAGGAAATGAGCTTCTCCAGCTTAGTCATGGCATTCCTAAGCCAGACCGAGAAACTGAGAGATAAGAAGCTGTCTGGTAGTTCTCCAATTAAGACTCAGGAAGAGTGCCACATTTCTGACATTCCTTCAAGTCAGAAGATGTTTCCAGGACTTGATAGAAAAAATGGTAAATTTATACACACACACTCACTTACTTCCCATTTCTCCCAAAATGCCATTCAAATGGCAGAAATGTACTTGTAAAAGCAGAAACACACAAAGGTAAATAGAACAACAGAGGAAACTAGAGTAACAACATTCTAGAAGCTGTAAAGAAGATATATGACAAATGACTAAACAGACTTGAGAAAACAAAGATGTCTTAAAAGTCTTAAAAGTCAACACTGTGATACCACAAAAGTCTCATGGATTTCACGCTAGATATATCTAGAAGCAGAGAGGAAGGAAAAGGCAAAAACTGAGGAACTATATGAAAGCATGTTTAAATGGCAGTCAGATCCCCATATGCTTTCCCCACTCTTTATAGTCTAATGACTCTCTCTTTCTCAGTCTTACAAAAGCCTGAAAGAATTTTCTCTGAGGAGAGCAAAATAATTGTTTAAAGTAGTCACAGTTTATGGTACGGTAAGAAACTGACAACAGCCTGAGAAAACACAGGCCTACAGAATGCTGACATCCCTGAGCCCCAGTTGGCCCTAAGAACTTCCCACTAGGAGCTTGAAAGAGTGATTTTCTAGGAGTAATGTCTATCTCAAGAGGAAAGATCAAAAGATACTGAGATCAGTTTCTCCAACAAAGCAGCTCAATTGAATCAACCCAAATCAAAGCTCAAATGGTATCCAGAAGACCATGCAATAACTGTTGTACATTTCACAACAAAATTTACTTCCAACTCTAGAATTGTACACCCAGTCTAAATATCAATCAGGGGTAAGGATAGATTAAAGATATTTTCAGGAAATTATTGGAAGATAATGCTCCATCAAAACAAGAGAAGACACAAGATATAAAAAGTAGAATCCAACACAGGAGAGAGGAGACAGGGTTCCCTAGACAATCAAAGGTGAAGAGGGCTCTGAGGTTGATACCTGTGCAGAAGGAGTAGAAGATGACCAGTGCAGATCTGAGCAAATAGAAAGGCTTAGGTGACAGTCTTCAAAGACATAAGACACATAAAATATCCGACAGATCTACATAGCTTGAGACAATATGAGCTTAGACTGGTATCGACTATATATATACATATATATATATAATTACAACGGGAAAAAAGACAATTATTTACCGGAGGGAAAACAAAAAACTGGAAAAGGAATCAAGAGTTTAATATACAAATCAGTAAACATATTTGTCAACAAAGTAAGTGGAGAAGATTGATCTTACTCAAATTATGCAATTAATTATTGGAAAGACCCTGATGCTGGGAAAGATTGAAGGCAGGAGGAGAAGGGGATGAAAGAGGATGAGATGGTTGGATGGCATCACCGACTCGATGGACATAAGTTTGCACAAGTTCCAGGAGTTGGTGATGGACGGGGAAGCCTGGCGTGCTGCAGTCCATGGAGTCACAAAGAGTTGGACACAACTGAGCAACTGAACTCAACTGAATATATTGGAAAGAGAATAATGGGACATATACATACGTGTGCTTGTGTGGTGTGTAGGGAGTGAGATGAATTTTCAAATTCCATAGTGGTAAGTCAACAAATACTACCTAAAACTGAAAAGCTAAGTAGCAAAACAAACAGGTTAGAACAAAAGGATAAATACTGACATAATCAAGTAAAAGAGATGAAAGTGAATGGAGGGAGAGAGGAAGATGGGCAGGAGACTGCTATTTCTAATAACAATAAATTTAATATAAACATTTGACACTTTTAATAATATCCTTTAAAACATATTGACTAAAATGAAAAGACAAAAGTATAATTGCTATGGCAGAAAAGGTTTGAGAAATCCAGCCTGGCTGGGGTCCACTGGAACATCATGGCAGCCTTCTCACACTTCCAAACAACCTAGGGAAAAAATGTTGATAGAAAGAGCACTAAATTTGGATCCTAGCTTTAGCAGATAATGGCACTCAAATGGCAGAAAGTGAAGAGGAACTAAAGAGCCTCCTGATGAGCGTGAAATAGGAGAGTAAAAAAGCCAGCTTGAAACTCAACATTCAAAAAACTAAGATCATGGCACCTGGACTCATTCAGTCAAGTTCAGTTGCTCAGTCGTGTCCGATTCTTTGTGACCCCATGAACCGCAGCATGCCAGGCCTCCCTGTCCATCACCAACTCCCGGAGTCCATTTGCCATGAAATGATGGGATATGGATGCCATGATCTTAGTTTTCTGAATGTTGATTCATTACTTCATGGCAAATAGATGGGGAAAAAGTGGAAACAATGAAGGAGTTTATTTTCTTGGGCTCAAAATCACTGCAGATGGTGACCACAGCCATGAAATTAAAAGACACTTGCTCCTGGGAAGGAAAGCTATGACAAACCTAGAAAGCATATTAAAATTCAGAGACATCACTTTGCTGACAGAAGTCCATAAGACAGGGAGGCTTGGCATGCCATGGGGCTGCAAAGAGTCATACACTCTGTTATTCAGAGACTTAGTGACTGAACAATGACTCTTTGCTTGTCACAGAGGTACAAAACCTTTTTATGAAGGCCCAGTGTATATGCATGCTCAGTAGCTCAGTTGTGCATGAGTCTTTTGCAACCCCATGTAGCATGCCAGGCTCCTCTGTCCATGAGAGTTCCCAGGCAAGAATACTGGAGTAGGTTGCCACCCGTTCTCCAAGGAATCTTCCCAATCCAGGGATTGAAGCCACCTCTCCTGCATCTCCTGCATGGGCACACGGATTCTTCACCACTGAGCCACCTGAAATTGCCCAGCCTCTAGCCTTTTTGCACCATTCAGTCTCATAAGTTGCTACTGCTACACCCAAGGATCAGCATGACGGCTGTGGTAGACTTCATTCTGGGCTGCTACATATTCCAATCATCAGGAAATCATAGCTCCCAAGTACTAAAGAATTTAAACAAGCTGCTATTTTAGAGGCATCAATCAAATGTCATTCAAAAGGTAAAGTAATATTCACTTCAGTATTTTAGAGGAAAAAGCTGTGAGAGGTAACACACTAATAGAAGAAATCTTCTATTTAGTATAACTATAAAAAATAATCAAGACTTTGACCCTCCAAAAAGTCTACACTATAATTCTAACACATGAAATACTTAATAAACTCTTGTTACTGGGTAAATGAGAAGGAAATTTCCTTTGCTTTAATCTAGAGGGAAAGGTGACGTGTGGGTGGCAACACGGTTACACTTACAGAGCATACATTGCCGAGCAGGAAGGAAGCGGGGCAGAGAAGGAGAAGCACAGAAGCCGAAGAAAGTGTGTGACAGCTAGGTAGGCAGCAGCACCCATGAGACTCTCCACCTACCCGCTCTCAGAGGCTTTTTTGCTTTAGAGTTATTATAACCACATTGTCAAAGAAAAACTGTAGTTATTTGTTGTTTAAATGTCCTTATTGCACTGACTCAGGAATTGTGTGTATGTGTGGGGAGACTTTCTAAAGAGAATCTGCGACAGCTGTGGGTCACTCACCTACAGAACAATGAGCTGAATGGGCAGTCACTGAGACGGACTGTCACTCACCACCGTTTCCGCCAGCGATGCGAAGGTTAGTGTGGGCGTCTGAACCTGTCAGCACCCAGTTTCTTGCAGCTGTCACAACTGGACAAGCTGTCTCCATCACAAAATAATGCTTATAAGCCAGATTCAATTGAGTGGGACACATAAGGGAAATATGAAATTTGACAATAGCAGCTTTGCTGTCTAGATGGTTTCATAATAAAGATGGTGTCAAGGGTTGGAACTGACAGACTGCATCAGTGTGGAAGTCTCTCTTTAAAGAACTCAAATCACAAATAAAGCAAAAAGAGCAAATAACTAAACACATGTTGTTTTTATTTAACTTTGTATTCAAGGCTAATACAGGCTTACCTTATGCTCAACAGGTACCATTTAGATCTTGTACTGCTTTGCTGCTGTCAAAAATTACCACAGATTTGGTGGTTTAAAACAATGTAAATTTATTCTCTTGCTGTTCTTGAGATCAGAAATCCAAAATCAATTTCATTGGGCTAAAGTCAAGGGGCTGGCCTCTGGGGGATCCAAGAGACAACCTGTTCTTTGCCTCTTATAGCTTCTAGAGACTGCAAGAATTCCTTGCTTTCTGTGCCTCATGGTCCCTTCCTTCATCTTCAAAGCCAGCAAAGTAGCATCTTCCTCCATCATCACACTGCCTTCTTCCTTCTGTTGTCTACTCTCCCTCTGCTTCCCTCATATAAGGACAACGTGACTACACTCGGGGCCCAGGCAGATAATCCAGCATATTCTCCCCATCTTAATATCCTTAGTTTAAATCACATCTGCAAACTCATTTTACCATATAAGGTAAGAGTCACAGTTTCCAGGAAGTAGGAGTCATTATTCAGCCTACCACAGGTCCTGTCTCTTAAGTGTCTTAACATGAAGCTATGGTAAAAACTTAATATGAAGTCTCTGGTAAAGTATTAATAGCTCACATACAGGCTACCCAAAATACAATACACTTAAAAATTGATAGGAGATTGTAAATCAATACTTTTGGCTCCTAAATTCTTCAATAATCATTCTGGAGAGTTTCTGATTCCTTCCTCTTGATAACCACAGTGTGAAGAAAAAAACAGGACAGCAACAATATTTAACAGGCCAATACTATCTTAGAGATCTCAGGAGTACCGCAGTGCGTGTGTGTTTGGTGAGGGTCAGGAGATTGGATAAAAGCATATTAGAACTGACTACCTGAAGGATTTCAAGGATACCTATAAGCTCTATACATGCAATGATTCAGGCTATAATAACCACGGTCAGTACTGGAAATACATCAGTAAGCATCAGGCAGTTTTAATCCAAAATACTTTGAGCAGATTTTGAAGCAGTTGCTCTGACACCTGAGGGTATAACTATGTTTAAAGGTGTGTGGGATGTGGAGAGGAGAAAAAACTAACTTCTATTAAATGGCTACTATTTCTCAGGCACAAAGATACAGGCTTTACAAAATTTAATATTAATTAAATTAAAGCTCACAACAACAGGTAATGTAGGTATTAAAAGAAGAGGAAAATAATACCCAGAGAGAACTAGGTAACTTTCCCAAGTTTGCCAGCTAGCAAGTGGTATAGCTAAAATTCAAGCCTATTTGTCAATTCTAAAAATCCACAATGGGCTTTTTACTATATTATAAGTGATACCAAAGAAGTCAAGAGTTAATAACAATGGTTCCTTCAGAAGAGCGTCTCCTCTCACCACCACCCCCCAAAAAAGAATGAGATAAGAGAAATTTAAGGAATATCACACACTCCACAAGCTGACAACGGCTGTAGCTCACAATGGCTGCAAAACCATGTGTGTGAGCCTGTGTGCTGATGACATCACAAAACACAACTCAAGTAAACAGGGTTTCCCACTGTGGGTCCCTGTTTCACTCTTCTGATGCTCCCTCTCACTGAGGCACAGAAAACTCATGATATCACTTCTCCCTTATAGGGAGATACTATGAACGAGCTCTACAGCCAAGCCTGCCTTCTCACTCCCTCTCAGGTACAGTCTTATACTTAACTGAATGAGATTAATGTCATGGGTTTTACATGGTGGGACTAGTGCATTTTTCCCTATTATAGTATCTACTTTCTAAAGCTGATTCAACTGAGGTCTAATATTACAGCTCATGCTATTTTAGAGCTAACTAACATCAACTTGATCCAATAGGAATTTGAGTCATTGTCACATTGGGAAAACATTTCTCATGATGTTGATCTTGTACCATAAACTGCCATTTCATCAGACTGCCTTGTGACTTTTGACCAGCATTCTTTGTCAATGATGGGATATTTGTAGCTTACTAACTGGAAGAACAGTCACTGCAGATGGTGACTGCAGCCATGAAATTAAAAGGCGCTTACTCCTTGGAAGGAAAGTTATGACCAACCTAGACAGCATATTAAAAAGCAGAGACATTACTTTGCCAACAAATGTCCATCTAGTCAAGGCTATATGGTTTTTCCAGTGGTCATGTATGGATGTGAGAGTTGGACTATAAAGAAAGCTGAGCACCAAAGAATTGATGCTTTTGAACTGTGGTGTTCAAAACTTTTGAACAGTTCAAGACTTTTGAGAGTCCCTTGGACTGCAAGGAGATCCAACCAGTCCATCCTAAAGTAGATCAGTACTGAGTGTTCATTGGAAGGACTGATGTTGAAGCTGAAACTTCGATACTTTGGCCACCTGATGTGAAGAGCTGACTCATTGGAAAAGACCCTGATGCTGGGAAAGATTGAAGGCGGGAGGAGAAGGGGAGGACAGAGGATGGGATGGTTGGATGGCATCACTGACTCAATGGACATGAGTTTGGGTAGACTCCGGGAGTTGATGATGGACAGGGAGGCCTGGTATGCTGCGGTCCATGGGGTCACAAAGAGTCAGACATGACTGAGCGACTGAACTGAACTGAACTGGAAGAAAACTGAAGATAAAACCATCAAGAAACAGATTATTGCTTGCTGCAACAAAAGCCTCAGGGCTTTGATTTTGATGTTTGAACACATGTGCCCAGCACAGAATGAGGCCAAACACCACCAAAATATCAGAGTTTGGAGCAGAGAAAGGCTTGTTGCAAGGCCATGCAAGGAGACAGGTAACTCATGCCTTAAAAACCCCAGTCTCTGAAAGCTTTCAGCAAAACTCTTTTTCTAGGAAAGATAAAGGAGGGGCATGGTTAGTTGCAAACTTGGTGTCAGATCCTTTTTCCTTGAGGTCAGGCTGTGGTTAGGTCACTATATTCCTGTAAACCTCCACCAGATCAAATACTATTTTGTTCTGACAAGAAAGGGCAAGGTCCCAAGGCTTGACTTTCACCCTCCAAGGTCCAAGCTCTGGTTAAGAGAAGGGGTCCCTGCATGGGCCTGTTAACCGGCCCCAGAGCATTCATCCAGCACCCAGCTTGGGTCCTCCCATCAGTGCCCAGACCCAGCTGAAGAGGCAGATCTCAGCTGATGTCACCCAGATCTGGTCCTGCCATCCATCATCACTGAGGTAGACAGACACCCAGGATCCAGCTGGCCCTCAAGCTTGTCATTTAAACTGGAGAGAATCATTTGTGTAGCGTCAATAGAAATACAGGGCTTCCCTCGTGACTCAGATGGTAAAGAATCCACCTGCCAATGCAAGAGACACGGGTTCAATTCCTGGGTCAGGAAGATCCCCTGGTGGAGGGCATGGCAACCCACTCTAGTATTCTTGCCTGGAAATCCTCTGGACAGAGGAGCCTGGCGGGCTACAGTCCATGGGGTCACCAACTGTCAGACACGAGGGAGCATACACACAATAGGAATACACTGATAGTCTAGCAAATGACAGTCAGATTAATAGCCAGCTCACAAAAATCACCCTTCTTGGAGAACAGCACCAACTACAGAGGTGGACCTAAAGTCATGACATGCAATGTCCTTCCAACTTAACCCTCACCTCTGGCCACCTCCTGGCGGTAAACAACCCATTTAAGCTATACCAAGTTTCGAAACTTGAACAGAGAGACTGAAGTTGGTGGAAACTGTTACGTTAATGGCAGTGTCCATATATTTCAGTTGCCGAGGACTCCCTGGACTGGGACCCATGAAGACTGCTGCCCCCATTAGGTCGGGGAGGTGGGGATGGGAGAGAGGTTCGCTGGTGCTTCAAGGCCTGGGCCCCGCCAGTAGGCAGCCGTGGGGAGAGCTCTGGAGCTCTGTAGGACACAGCCCTCAGCCTGTCCCTGGCCCCCAGCTCACCCGCCAGCCCCGAGGCTGGAGAGGCTGTTGAATCCCAAGGAGAAGGCTGGGATCCGCCTCTCACCACACTCTGTGGGCCAGGACCACTGCCAGGCTGACTGACTGCAGAGCGGGACCTCTGACTGCTGCACATTAAGGTCACCTGCGAACAGTCTCGTGCAACAGTCCTGTAAAGGTGGTTTGCTATTGCTCTCGTGATAACTCGTCTCAGGCTAATTAATGGTTGCATGCTAACAGCTGTGTGCCTGACCCGCCCCACCACAATTTGGCTTCACTAAACTACTAGACAAAAAAGATAGACCAGGTAACAAATCCAAGCCAAGCCTTGACTGAGACCTCAAGCCAATAGATCTGTGTATATACGTGTTTCATTAGGGGATAAGGCATGCCATAAAAGGAAAAACTGAGTCAATTTTTCTTTCTTTATAATGTGTTAACACCAAAGTCACCTCCCTTACAAAGGAGGGTCATTTTTTACTCTGTACAGTCATAAGGAAGAATAGACATCTGGTCCTTTCAGTCAACATCTAATAAGATCTGAAAGTACAATGCAAGTAAGAATTGCTTCCCAAAGCTCCTGTTTGTATTTCGGTTTATTTGCATGCATACCTGTAGAGCCATACAGACCCAAAGCAACCTGAGATAAATGTCACTCATATCTGTATCCCCCAAGCATGCACCACAATCAATAAAAACCTGAATATTGGAACTTAACTGATTAATCACCATCTTTCCCTTACCTCCTTCAATTATAATTCATCTTGCTTTATGTTAATTGCTATTTATGTACTCTCCCAACTCCCAGTCAGAATGAAATCGTCACTAACCCAAACTACCCAGGCTAAAAGATCTGGGAATCAACAATCATAGCCCCTCTCTTTCAAGTCTCAAACTGATAGGTCCAACTTCCTTATTCTACTTTCCCAGATCTGGTTGGATGTGTATCTATAATAAAGTCATAAGGGTCAAATAATGAAAAACAACCAACATCTTTACAAGGAAATAGCTTGTAAAGTAGAATACACTGTGCTAACTTTTGCTATTTTTATCTTTCCTTGACAGTATTTATTGACTTCCTCAATATATAAGACTTTGGGAATATAGATAAAATGGGGATTCAATTTCACCTCTATTCACTAAAGACTTTTTAAAGAAAAAGCTCTTTTTAAAAGAGATGGGATGGAGAGGGAGGCGGGAGGGGGGATCAGGATGGGGAACACATGTAAATCCATGGCTGATTCATGTCAATGTATGGCAAAAACCACTACAATATTGTAAAGTAATTAGCCTCCAACTAATAAAAATAAGTGGAAAAATAAAAGACTAAGTTATAGAACAAGATAAAAAAAACGGTATCTGCCATATGATACTGTGTGGTATGTATATTCAGCCATAGCATGTATATTCGTGTATATCATGTCTCACCGCTCCTGTTCCTGACGCCAACTGTCTTGCTCTATCTCACCGTGCACACGGGTCGTTGAACCCATGGTAGACAAGGTGCAAGCCGGGAAGTCAGAAGAAAACTCAAAGAGCGCAGGAACTACAGACGTGTTCACTCGCTCCCGGCTGGCACAGAAGCACTAGCTAGCAGCAGACGGGCTATCCGCGCTCCTCTCGCGGCTGACCCAGCGGACACAGCCATGATACAGCAGAAGGCCACTGTCAGGTGGAGCTCATACATGCATACGCACAAAGTAGCCCGTGACCAAGCGAGGACCTCGGGAGGGGCGTGCGCAGTGTTACAAGTGAGCTCAGCTGTTACATAAACATTCTTTACAAAACGTGGGGCAAGAATGAGAGGCCTTAGGGTGGGAGAGCCTGACAGTGCCACCTAGGCTAATTTGCTCTTTCCCTATATTATCTAACTAGAGATAAGAGAATGCCAAATTCTCTAGGCTAAAGCTACTCAATAAATTTACAGACTGTGTTTACTTCTCTATTATCAATGGTTTTGCTGAGGCATAAAAACTGTACACAGGGAAAGTGTTCAATTTGATAAGTTTTGACATGTGTATAAAGCCATCACTGTGATCAACATAGTGAACACATCACCCTCAAAATTTCCTCAGGTCATTTTGTAATGTCTCCCTCTCTCCCTCCCAATTCCTTTCCCACCTCCCAGTATACAGATAATCACTGATTTGCTATCACTATAGATTAGCTTTAATTTTCCAGATTTTTATAGAAATTGAATTATATAGTACGCACTCTATTTTTCATGTTTTTTTAATTTTGAAAATAAAAAAAAAAACTATTTGAGGTTCACCCATGTTGTTATGCATATCAATAGCACATTCCTTTTCATTGCTGAGAAAAATATCACAAATTTTAAAAATCTATTTCTATTCATCTATCCAGAGACATTCGAGTTTTTCCAGTTTGGGACTTGTGATAGGCTAAATGACAGCCTTCTGAATATGTCCTCAACCTAGTCACCAGAAAAGTGAAATCGTTCAGTTGTGTCCGACTCTTTGCAACCCAGAATTCTCCAGGCCACAATATTGGAGTGGGCAGCCTATCCCTTCTCCAGCAGATCTCCCCACCCAGGAACCAAATCGGAGTCCCCTGCATTGCAGGGGGATTCTTTACCAACTGAGCTATCAGGGAAGCTCCAGTCACCAGAACTTGCTGGTATTTTACTTTATGTGGCAAAAAGACCTTTTCAGATCTGATTAATTTAAGGATTTTGAGATTAGGAGATTATTTTAGATTATCTGGGTAGACCCAGTGTAATGCAATCACAAGGGTTCTAATCAGAGAGAGGCAGGAGGGTAAAGAAGTCAGAGTCAGAGAAGGGGATGAGACAAACACAAGGGCCCCAATAGTCTCAGCCCTTTTGTAGTATCTATAGGGCTTCCCTGGTACTTCAGCTGGTAAAGAATCTGCTTGCAATGTAGGAGACCCCAGTTCGATTCCTCAGTTGGGAAGATCCCTGGAGAAGGGATAGGTTATCCACTCCAGCATTCTTGGCCTTCCCTGGTGGCTCAGTCAGTAAAGACTCCGTCTGCAATTACAGGAGACCTGGGTTCGATCGCTGGGTTGGAAAGATCCCCTGGAGGAGGGCATGGCGACCCACTCCAGTATTCTTGCCTGGAGAATCCCCATGGAGCCTGGCAGGCTGCAGTACATGGTGTCACAAAGAGTCAGACAGGACTGAGTGACTAAGCACATAGCATCAATTCAAGTCCTAAATCTCATCAGCTCAAAAGTCCTAAATCTCATCATTGAAATGATCTGTGCATGTGTCTCTGGATATAAGCCATCTGGAGCAAAATACTTCTCTCTATGTGGATCTGTGAAACTAGAAAGCAACTTATCTTGTCTGAAAGTATGAAATAGTAGTCCAGGCATAGAATAATTTATAGAGGTATTTCTATTCAGAAAGGGAGAAAGTAAAAGGAAAAATGGGGGTCATTAGTCCCAAGCAATTTTGAAATCTAACCAGGCAAACTCAGGCCTAAGTATAATCCTCTGTGGCTGGAGGCTCCACCTTCTGGGCACATGGCCTTGTTCCATGGAGCCTCAGCTCTGACCTTCAAGTCATCCATCCTTCTTCATGAAGGGTAGCATGTGTTTCCAACTGTCTGTTTATTGTCTATAGAATTGTGAAAGTACAACAGCATTTTTTTTCAGTTCTTTCTCTGTCCCTTTCAATTCATACTGGCAGCATTTCTGCTGATATAAGAACCTTAAGGATCTTCCTGACCCAGGGATCAAATTCTTATGTCTCTTGCCTTCCTACTTGAGGGTTCTTTACCACTAGCACCACCTGGAAGGTCCCTTAAACAAGAGGTCCTTACACAAAAATATAAATATGTGCTAGATAATCCCATCTTTATTCCTGGTTTCTCCTGAGACAAGTGAAGGGATCTATTAGTCACATGCTACTCAAACAGCAAGAAGAGTGTGATGGTTCCTAAAAGGACTAGAATAGAGCGATGATCCAGAAATCCCACTCCCGGCGTATATCCAGACAAAACGCTAATCCCCAAAGATACAGGCACACAGTGTTCACAGCAGCACTGTCCACAATAGTCAAGACATGGAAACAACGTAAACGTCCATCAGCAGATGAATGAATAAAGAAGATGTGGTGTGTGTGTGTATGTATGTTATTCATTCATCTGTGTGTGTGTGTATATATATATATACACACACAATGGAATACAACTCAGTCATAGCAAAGAGTGAAATAATGCCATCTGCAGGAACATGGATGGATCTAGAGATGATCATACCAACTGAAGTCAGAAAGAGGAAGATAAATAGTGTATGATATCACTTATATGTGGAGTCTAAAATATGACACAAATGAATCTATCTACAGATAGAGAACAGATTTGTCGTTACCAAGCACAGCAGGGGGAGGGATTAATCAGGAGAGAGCTTAAGAAGTTCCTGTTTTTAAGGAATTTATACTTTTCATCAGACTTGTTCAATTTATTGGTATAAAGTTGCTTTCTCTGTAAGTGTCCTACTCATATCTCTAAGATCTATATTGATGACCTCTCTTTCAGATATGAACTTCCTAAGCTTATGCAACTAGAAAATACATAAAACGTATATCTCTGTGTCTATAAAAGTCATTGAACTTGTAGATTAAAATCTTCTCAAGATTTATTCCTAAGTATTTTTTTAAACTACCATTAATGAAATTGTTTTCTTAATTTTCACTTTCCAAATATTTATTGCAAAAATGTATTTATGGCTACTATTTTACCTTTTATCATATGACTTATATCTTTTTTTCCCTTTATTCCACTTTTCTGGTTTTATTTTATATAAAGTGAATATTTTCTAATGTGGCATTTTAATTTCTTTAGTATATTTTAATATATTTTAAAGTATTTTCTTAGTGGTTGCTAGGGCTTATCATAAACATCTAACATCAAAATTAGCTTCAAATCAAATTTATACTAACTTAATTCCAGTAGGACATAAAAATGTTATTACTACTTCTTTACCTCATTTTTGTGGTATTACTGTAATATATATATATATATATCCATAAATACTACAAATCCATCAATAAATTGTTAAAATTATACTTTATATAATTTTGTGTCTTTTAAAGAAGCTGAGAGAAGAACAAATATATATTTATACTTTTTGTTATATTTGTTACATTAACCTTCTTATTTCTGGTTCTCTTCATTTGCTCTGGTGAATTTAAGTTAATATTTGGAGTAATTACCGTAGAACAATACAGTTTTGCTTCCACTCATCTCTTTTGGTGTTACTGGCAGATATATTCCTATGTAATATGCTCCATAATACATATTGTTTTCTAGGATTCCTTTTTAAATCAGTCATGAGAAGAATGATAAAAATTTGTGTACTGTTTTACAATTATATAATTACTGTTACTGGTTCTCTGTTTTTTTGTGTGTGTATTTAATTTACACTCTAGGGATCATTTCCTTTCAGCCTTAAGAATTTCCTTTAGTAGGTCTTGTAAGCCAGGTCTGCTGGTGACAAATTCTTTCATTTATTGTTTATCATGGATTATTTTTATTTTGCCTTAATTTTTCAAGATAGATTTTTCTGATTGAGGTTTTGTTTTTGTTTTGAGAGTTTTTTCTGGCACACTTTTAACATGGTTATCCCATTGACTTCTGGCCTCTAATGTTTTTGATGAGAAATCAACCATTACTCTTATTAGAGTTCCCTTATAAATGACATATCATTTTTCTCTTGCCAGTTTCAAGATTTTCTCCTTGCCTTTGACTCTCAGCATTTTTACTATGATGTGTTTGTTTATGAATTTATTTATGTTTACCTTACTTGGAGTTGAGTTAGTTGAGCTTTCTGGATGTACAGATTATTATTTTTATTATGTTTGGAATTTCAGCCATTAAGTCTTCAAATATTTTTCTGCCCTTTTCTCTCTTTTCCTTCTGATATTCACATTACACATATGTTGGTGTGATTAGTGATGTTCTACACTTCTCTGAAGGTCCATTCACTTTTCTTCATTTCCCTTTTTCTCTTTGTTCTTCAGATTATGTAATCTTTATTAATCCATCTTCAAGTTCACTAGTTCTTTATTTGAAAGTGCAAATCTACTTTCTAGCCCCTCAAGTTTTTCTAGTAAATTTTTCATTTCAGGTCTTGTACTTTTCAACTCCAGAATTTCCATTTGTTAGTTTATCATGTCTATCTCTTTATTAATATTTTCTATTTGATATGAAATTGTCATCATACTTTCCTTTACTTCTTTAACAATATTTCCTTTAGTTCTTTGA
Organism: Cervus elaphus; assembly: GCF_910594005.1. Taxonomy (NCBI): domain Eukaryota; kingdom Metazoa; phylum Chordata; class Mammalia; order Artiodactyla; family Cervidae; genus Cervus; species Cervus elaphus. The sequence continues at coordinate 55,193,986 of NC_057836.1, read as the reverse complement.
GCGTATTTACAATAGCTACTTTGAAGTCTTTGTTACAAAAACATCTAACCTGCCTCACAATTTTTAATTTACAGTGCTTCTCTGCATGTCTTGCAATTTTTTGTTGAAAATTGGACATTTTGGGTAATATATTGTAGAATCCTAAGTACTCTCCCACCTCTCCACTTTGGGGATTGTTATTATCATTTGCTTGTTTACTGGTTATTGGCTGGATTATTTTAGTTCAGGCTATTTACCCCAGCAGTGTTACACTTCTGATCTTGCTCCTTGAGGGGCAAGACGTGTATGTCTGCCCACAGTCACTGGTATGGCAGGGGTTCTGGCAGAACTCTGACTGTCTCTTTCTCTGACCACACTCATTTGACTTCCCTGGTGCCTAAATTACTCTACAGATTTGTCCAATCAAATTCCAGCTGCTTTGAATGAGTAATTGCCAAGGTCAGTGTTTGAGATTTGTTTTGAGCCCTCACAGCCTCTCCTAAACTATCTTTTTTTTAACCTGTTTCTCTGCTTTTCCTCCCAGGTAAAATCTCTGAGCCTAGGCTCTGGAGCTGGGGATAGAAACAGTGGCACATATGTTTCTGAGTGACATCTCCATTTTAGGAGCTGAGTACCCATTAGGATGGAGAAGAGGAAAAGATAGACAGCAGCTTTAACTCTTCTTGAGCTGCCTCACCCAGAGTGCATGTATCACCTTACAGGCCAGGGCAAGGGTGATCAGTGCCCCAGAATTCTAAGCAATGCCATACCCAAGACAGAGATTTCATCCTGAAAGTTGGAGCTGGGCAGAAAAAGGGAGCTCCACTTCTTGTTCACTGTCTCCCAAAATTTAGCTTCAGTAACAAGTAGCTGGGGAAGGATGAAAAATGCTGCTGTCCTATCCCTGCCAGAGGACAGAGTCCTGACTGGGAGCTGGGCAGAGAGGGAGCCCTGTGTTAACGGTTGTACCAGTCTGGACGAAGTTTCCATCTCACTGAGCTGGGTAGGGGAGGGAGGGAATAGGTCAAGGTTCACATACCATAGACTGTAGCAGTTCTTACCAAAATAAAAACGTCCTTGAATAAATATTTCTCCATTTACTGTTTATTCATAGGACAATTTCCATAGATATTAAATGATTATTTTTTGCCATTTTCAACAGTTTTTCTGAGGAGTGGGTCTGCTGAGCTCTTCATGAAGTCATGCTAGAAGTCCCTCTGGTGAATTGATTAACAAGAGTGGTAAGATAATTCAACAGAGTCTTTTTCAAAAAATGGTGCTTGACAATGGATATGGAAAAAAACAATCTCAACCCTTCCTAATACTATATATGAAATAATTTGAAATGAATTATACTAAAATGTAAACCTATAAAACTTCTAGAATAAAATATAGGAGAAACTGTTTGTGACTGTGACTTTGAAATAGGCAAAGATTTCTTAAGTAGGACACAACAAGCATAAATCATACACCAAAGAAATTGTTAAATTGGACTTCATCAAAATTTATTAAAGCTTGTCCTTCAAAAGACACTGTTAGAAAAATGGAAAGGCAAGCCACAGACTGTGAGAATAACTTTTCAAACCATAAAAATGATAAGGGACTTGCTTCCAAGCTATATAAATAACTATTTCAACTAGATATTAAGAACATAATTTTAAAATGGGCAAAAGTTTGAACAGATAACTTCACCAAAGAAGATAGCAAATGGCAAATGAGCAAATGAAATGATCCTCAATATGACTAGTCTTCAGAGAAGTTTAAATTAAATCACAATGAGATTCCACCATACACTTATTAAAATGGCTAAAATTCAAAAGACTGGGTATGAAGCAACTGGAATATTCATATATTACCGGTAGGAAGGTAATATGGTACAGCCATTTTGGGAAGCAGTTTGGCAATTTCTTTAAAAGTTAAATATACATGTAATACACAATGCAAAACTCCCACACTTACACATTTACCACTACTACAAGAGAAATAAAAACACAAAGACTTGCATGCAAATAGCTTTATTATTATAGCCAAAACCTGAAACAACCCAAATGTCCATCAACAGGTAAATGGATAAACATATTGTGTTTAAGCTATACAGAGGAGTAATACTTAGCTATAAAAAGTAATGAATATATAACTAAAAAGTCAGCCACAAAGGATTATAAAAATCTGTTTATATGAAATTGTAGAAAAGACAAATCATAATGATAGGAAGCAAATTGGTGGCCACCTAGGAGTGGGATTATTGGATGGGAATTGATTACAAAGAGTAATGAGGGATATTTGGGGAGATGATGGAAGTACTCTTTAGCATTATTGTAGTTCTCATTATATTACTACATACTTTCAAATTCATCTCACTGTACCTTTAAAGGATGAATGGTAAATTTTATTTATATACTTTATACCTCAGTGAAGTTTTTTTTAAAGAGCAATGGGAAGAAAATATGAAATAGTTTAATAGTGGGAAAAGATCAGAGAGATTGAGACACTTAGTCCTTCCATATTGAATAAGTTAGCATATCGGACATCAAGAGATTTCTGAAATCATGTCAGCAGATACCAACTGAAATGGTCTTCTGTCAGTCATTTCCATTGTTATAAAACCAACATTTCTTTTACAGCAGATTTGTGAAAATTTGGTTTAAAAATAATCACATTATTTCAGCTTTGTGTTCATTTTCCTTGTCATTAAAAAAAAATTGTGCTGAGATGTCATGGCTAACAAAGCTCAGGTTTAATTCAACAGAAATTCACTTCCTTCCTCTCCTCCTACGGACAGAGTATACTTTCCAACCCCATTGCCTTTATACTTGGCCATGTGACTTGCTTTGGCCAACACAATATAAGCATGTGGGATGTTTGCAGAATTTTAATGTCCTTGCATAGTTTGGCTTACTCTTAAATTCATATATCAACATATGAATACAAACAAGGTACCCAGCGTCTTTTTAAACTAGGCCTCAGAATGAGATAGGAAGTACAAACCTGAACTTGCCTCAAAGCCAGGAATATAACCATGTCCTAAAGCAAGCCATTTATAAGAGGGAAAACTAAAAGCCTGCCTTGGTATGACAATGAGCTTGGTGGATATTTGTTACTCAATATTACTGTGGCAACAGTTGACAAACAGAGCAGCTAACATTTGTGGCAAATTCACAGTATTCTAAGTACTGAGCTGAAAACTTCACACGTACTACACACTTAATGGTCACAGTGACTCTGCAAGAGAGAGTATTTTAATTGCTCTTTTTTACCCCATGATGACACTGAAGCACAAAGGGAATAACTGCATCATCCAAAGTCTCAAAGCCAGTAAGGAGGCGAGCAGGGCTTAAACCAGGGTGTCATACTCTAATACTCCTCTCTTATTAATTCCACTCTATTAACTAGATGGAACACCTAATCAGGGCCAAATGGAGAAGGAAATGGCAACCCACTCCAGTGTTCTTGTGTGGAAAATTCCACGGACAGAGGAGCCTGGTGGGCCACAGTCCACAGGGTCACAAAGAGTTGGAAATTACCGAGCAACTGAGCAAAATGTAATAGCAGAGTGACTGTTATCAGTAATTTTAAAAGAAAATATTACTCAAGATGATATTTTTCTATATTTATGACAATATTTACTATCAGACTACAATGAATATACTGATTATCAGACCCAACTGGGTTTAAAAATTATATTTTCCAGTTAATGGCTAACAACTGTCTAAATAATGGTAAAAGGCTCTCATCCAATACCCGCGGAGTCCTTCTGTCTCTTCCACCTACCTTGCTAATCTTCATATCCATATCTACCCCAGCTCCTGGGCTGTCAGTGTCCGGGAAAACTGTACTACCTTGAGTCTACCTCAGTACTATTATTAAAATGCTAATGGGACCTTCCCTATTGCTTTGCAACATTGTGCTTTTCCACATCTATTCCCTTTTTCATCCCCCACAGTAACCATTACCATCTTTAATCATTATAATAAGCCCAAACTCCAATATCATCTTTCATTCTCTGAGGATTTGCTTCCAATTTCACAGAGGAACATTTCTCATCTCAGCCTGAAATCCATCTTCACCTCTCATTACCCCAACTCTCATGTTTTAGATAACTAATCTCATAAATCCAAATTCTTGAATCTCTTTCTTCTACCCTCTACCTTGTTGTATGCATTTACCATCTCTGTTTTTCTTCCTACTGGAAACCTACATACCCATTTCTTCCACTTTCCAAACCAACCTTCCCACAAACCTGATTCCCTCCACAAACCACCAACTCAGGTCTCCCCTTGCTTTCACTATTAAACTTCTTGACAAAGCAGCCTATATCAACTATCCTCACTTTTCACTTCAAATTCATTCCTTAATGATCTACAATTTGGCTTCCCCTTCTTTGAACTTTATTAAAACTATCCTCTCAAAAGATACCAACAGTTTCCAAATTACCCAACTAAATAGTATTCACTCAGTTATCATCCTAATCACGCCCCTCTACAGTTTTAAATGACACTGTGAACTACAAACTTCAACTCCATTCCTCTAGACCTAGCTGTTCCTCATTCTGTGTTCCCTATTATGGTTACTGTTACCACTATCCATTCAGTCATTCAACCCAGAACTGAAGGTCAACTTAGTCTCTTCCTTCTCCTCCACCACATCATACTCTTACCGTCTCCAATATTCCAACCCCTATTATTACTTAGTTCAGCTCTCATAATTTATCAGCTGGATTATTCAAAAAGTCTTATTAATTTCTGGAATCAAGTCTTGTACACATTAAATCCACCTTCCATGCCTTCCATACTCCTAAAAATAATCTTTCAGCAATACAAATTCAATGAAGTAACACAAACTCTCCCTCCCACATCTCGCCCCACCAGGTTTAAAGCCTTCAGTGGGCGTTGAGGGGGCACCTGCTGCCCAGAAGTGAAGGGCAGGATGCATCGTTGGGGAACACGAGGTGGTTTCATGGCTCCTTCTACAGCAGTGCTTCCTGATCACCTCCCTCACATCCTTTGCACCTTACATCTCACCCAGCAAAACTTCTAGTTTGCAAGCACAAATCTTGCTGTTTAATACCTTAGTGTCTTCGGTGGTACTGTCCTCTCTGTGTAAAATGCTATCCATACTCCCCCTCAACCCTGTTTTTCTGAAGAAAACCTAACATCTTTTAATATGCAAACTAACATCAGCTCCCTATGAAGCATTTTTTTGCTCCTTATTGCCTATGTCCCCAACTATGTCTGAACATATTTCTAAGGGAGCATTTGCTTTATATGTCTTTCTCCTCCTAGACTTTAAGTAGATTAGACTCCTTAGGAACCATGTCTTAGTTACCTATGTATGCCTAGTGCTTAGCATTATGTCCAACACATACTGTATCCTTATTATACATTTCTTGAAATCCCCTCCTCCTCAGTCCCTTTAATATCACCCTTTCCCATCTTTCCCCACACTCATAATCTTTCAGTTCTTTCTCAAAAAATGGTTCTCAGCTTTTCAGGTCTTTGTCTTATTTTGTCCTTGTTGATTTCTACCAACTCAACTATCTTAGACAATCTTGCCCCTCTGATCTACCTCATTGCCTCTGATTACCAGCTATTGATCAATAATCTCCAGAATAAGCAACTCCCAACTTCTACCCTAAGTTACAGTTCCATGGACATTCTCGTACTTTCAATAATTAAAATTCAGCTATTGAAAGACTCCTGCATGCATGCTAAGTCACTGCAGTTGTGTCTGACTCTGTGCAACCCTATGGACTGCAGCCTGCCAGGCTCATCTGTCCATGGGATTCTTCAAGCAAGAATACTGGAGTGGGTTGCTGTGTCCTTCTCCAGGGGATCGTTCCAACCAGGGATCAAACCCATATCTCGTAAGTCTACCCGTGTTGACAGGCAGGTTCTTTACCACTAGCACCACCTGGGAAGCCCTGAAAGACACTTACATGACAGCAATTATACCAGACGTGTATTAGAACACATATCCATTAATACATGTGCTCTCATTCAATCATCATGGCAATCCTATAAAGGAGGTACAATTCCTTTCTGGAATGAGCAGAGACATGGAATTTACATAATCTGCCCAATGTCATACAGTTAAAAGGTACTGACACTGGGAGTTAAGCTCAGGATCAGTGAAATCCCATTTCAGAATAATATTTACTACTTATCAGATTCCACCAAATCAACATGTTCACATTTATTTTATCATTTCCAAACCCAAATCATTTCTACTTATATGATTTCTGTCTCCATCCATGACATTAATATTACCAGCAACAATATAGAACACTTTCAAGTCATATTTAATTCCCCTATCTAACTTTCCCATATTCATTTGGTCACTAAACCATATTCTATGTCTGAAAAGTCTGATGGAGCACCACTGCCTCTTCATCGCAGTATTCCAGTAGCCACCCCATTATTCTCCCGGAGGTCTGTGCCCTCCAGCTTACCTTCCATTTCTCTGAGAGTTTTTTTCTAAATGAATCTGACTGACCTCTGGAGAAGATGTCTCCACTTCCTAAGATTTCAATCAAAATAATCAATGAAACTTCAAAAACCAGTATTGGAAACCACAAAGAATGGCATATCATATTACAAAATTGAAGAATGTTTGCAACATATAGTGCCAACAGGACTTCACTGAAGGAAGGATTTGGCCCCAAGTAAGACTCTGTACTTGTTAAGAAGTAATTTATCTGAGAGGCAAGTAAAGAGAACCAGCAGGATTCCACAAGTATGCTCAATTCTGGAGATATGAGGCTGAAGGTGAAAGAAGAATGTGTAGCAATGGGGAAATTTGATAGAGTACCACAGCTGAGATTCCAGGTAAACATCAGACAGATACCAACTCTCCACATCCCCTCAACTGTAAGGGCAGATATTAGGTTCTCTGGGTGGTCTAAGGCAGCCACCCTCCCCTCGACTTCATGCACAACTTAGGGACTACTTCCATCAATCAAATTGGAGAAGGTATTCACATACTATGGTATCCCTAACATTTCTCTCTCAATGTCCTGGACTCCTTTGATACTTTCTACATGTTTAGGGGTATAAATGCTATGAATATTGTCTAACCCATTTCATACTAACTTCTTTATAAATTCAAAATCATGTGGCCTTGAACCTTACTTTGGAGTATGGAATCTATAATCTTGGATCTTTAAAAGAAACTCCCATTTTAATATCTTATTACTTTAATACCCTGGGTAATTCTCTCTCACTCAAGATGGAGACTTTTGCTGTTGCTTTCTCTTCTACCTTGAATGTTCATCCCTGAGGTATTTTTTTGGCTGATTGTTCCATGTCCTTCAGGTCTTTGCTCAAATATTATCTTCTCAGTGTGACCTTCTGTGAGCATCCCAGCTTACAGAAGCTTAAATCCCTTATTCTACCTTAATTCCTTCTCTATTTTTCTCCATAGCACTTATCTTCTATCATACTATTTTCAAATTTTTATTTTATTTTCTCTCTCCTCCAACTTAAATGTAAATTCCATAAAGGACACTATTAAAAAAAATACTGGTTATTATTATAATAATAAACACTATCACGAATACTATCATAAGAATACTGTTATACCTATGTGAAATATTCCAGGAATCAGATTTAGGAACAGCACTATTTCTGGCCTGCATATAGCATGCCAGATAAGAAAACCACTGGCTAATATGAAAGCATACTGTAATTCACAAGAAAGGACCAATGTGAGAGTAAGAAAAAATATTACCCTATAAAATCAAGTTAATTTAAAAAATAAGAGAAAACATTTGTACACATAAGTTATGTGCTCTAAACCAAATCAAAGAAAAAACAAAATAGTCTTCTAAGCACATAGCTTATGTGAAACAAAGATAAGCAATAATAAATGGGAACAAAAACTAGATTCTGACCAAAAGATCACTATCACATAGGAATCACAAGGAAAGAATGGAAAACAGGCTTTTGCCAAAGAAAATCAAATAAATGAAGTAGAAAAGAGTCTTTACAACCATAAATTAGCAAAATGATTACACACAGGAAAAAAGAAAATATGGAATACTGCAAAATTTCTAGTTCACACAATTGTATACATGGCAATAACCTCTCCTGAGTTAGAATTAACTGAGGAAGAGCAGGACAGTTTGAATGAGGTTTTAGAAATGTTGAAGTCTGAATGCCTGAAAACATGTCCAGGGTAAACTTGGAAGTATAAGTATGGAACTCAAGAGAAGGCTGTGGTTAATGAGACATTACCGGGGATCTTTGACATATACGTGGTGGTCCAAGCCTCGAGACTACAGAGACCATCATGGTATGTGCAGGTGGTGATTTAGTCACTAAGTCATGTCCAACTCTTGTGACCTTATGGACTATAGACTACCAGGCTCCCCTGTCCATGGGATTTGTCAGGCAGGAGTACTGGAGTGGGTTGCCATTTCCTTCCCCAGGGGATCTTCCTGACCCAGGAATCAAACCCAGGTCTCCTGTATTGCAGGCGGATTCTTTACTGACTGAGCTACCAGGGAAGTCACACCTAGGTGTAACATAAGTTTATAAGACAGCTCAACAACAAAGTAGTTGGATAGAAGACAGATAAGGAAGAAAAGCAGTGTGTCACAGAAAACAAGGGAAGCGGAAGTTTCCTGAGGAAATGCCTTTCAAAATGAACAATGACAAACATCTGTCTGGGTACATAAGCTCTAGAGAGAGGTCTTATCGTCCATATTTCCCTGTATTTATTCTTGCTGGTGGCTCAGTGGTAAAGAATCTGCCTGCCAATGTAAGAGACAACAAATTTGAGAAGATCAAGAAGATCTTCCCTGGGTCAAGAAGATCCCTTGGAGATATGCATTTTACTATAAATTTGATCATTTACAATTAAACCATAGACTTGCATGCTAGTTCACAGAAAGAATGCCAAGACAGGTTGAGAGCATTAAGAAATAAGTTTTGCAATTTTAGGGACTAATATGACAAAATCTGTGATACGAAGAGTGCATAATTTAAAAATCCATGTATTTTGCTCTTTACTAAACTGCTAAAAGTCAAATCAATAAAAATACACATTAAAATGACTTTGTGCTTAAGTTCTTATTCTATGATTGCTTTTATGAACAATTACAAATAGTATAAATTATTTTTGAGCACATCTTCACATCTTTATATTTCTCCAGGCAATGTTATCAATGTCTTTCTTTCTCTAAACTAGCCTTGATAACAAATCCTTTTGACCTCATGCTACTATATCAGCTGCATCTGAGTGTTTCCTAATTCATAGCCTACCTGGCAGAAACTCTGCCTTATTCAGATAGTGTCTGAATAAGCAACCCCTTCAGAGAAAGTACTTAATTATAATAAATAATTATATCAGAGTCTTGCTACAAAATGGACTTCTCGTATTGTAAGCCTATTATAGGCAGACCTTCACCCCAAGTACAACAAAATACTTGTTATATTGGAAAAGCTTTATATATCTTTATAACTGTCCTGATTTTAATTGTATTAATTCTGAAAGATATGTCATTAACTTATCCTAATGAGGAAAAATGGTGATACAGAAAAAATATTAAAATATCTGAAAAAAAAGAGATATTGGGAGTAATAAAGAAGGGAGACAATGAGGGAAAGAGCTTCAAATGAATTAATTTTTACTTTAAAAATTCACAGGGTTAGTTTCTCCTTTATGAGAGTCAATTAAATAATACTCTCAATGTAACTTTTCTCAACATACACTAAATAGTACAGAATTTTGCAGAAGGTACCAATTCCCAGGACTCAATCAGGGAAGTAGAAATTTCTAACCTAAAGCACAGGCAGAAGATTGTCATTAGAAGTTTCACTTACAACTGTGACTCCAGGAGAGAACTTATAACTTAAATGACCCATGATTAGAGACAAAAGCTTAAGGAACACTGATGTTGAATCATAACAAACTAAAGAGAGCATGAAAACAATAACGGTACAAATCTGCTTCAAGCTCACCTTCATCAGACTTTAAGCCCCATTATTCTGTTCAGAAGTGATTAATAATACATAACAAAAACCCTCAAAGCACTTCAAAAAATAATATTAAAAAGAGTGAAATTAATGGAGATCCTATCCATGTGGCTTTTCACTTAATGAGAATAAAGTCTCTCCATCGTTGCAATTTGCAGTTAAGTACAGACAACAGGCTCAGTTTTCTATCTTATCACATGGGGGAAAGTCCTAAAATTATGTTTTAAACTGTTAATTTTGTATGCACAAGATGTAAGCATCACACTGTAAAAGTATTTTTATGCTACAAACGTAACAAAATTGTAATTTACATCTTAATACAAAAACACAAAACCTGTCATTTTAGTCTTTTTAAATTCACTCTTAATATTCATAATTATATCTCCTGACACAATACTTAACTGTATCAGAAATATATCATTTCTTATTTTTAAAATATATTCTGTTAAAAAATGACAATACTTAATGGCATTCAAGAAACCACACAGAACGATACTAGGAGCTCATGAGCCATATATGTTGAAAAAGTATGTTCTCAGACAAGCGTGATTGTTTCCATTATACCAGTCATGACAAAAATGACTTAGAAATAAAAGTAATTATGTGCATCATTACATAGCTGATGAGTGACAACACTAAAATTTAATCCAGAACTTTGAGACTCTAAACTCATTTTATGAAATCATGGTATCAGTGAATGAATTCTATTAGCTCAAGGTTTCTAAATAAAGTTATTTCTATATCTAGTGAGTGCAAGATCAGTCGCTCAGTCATGTCTGACTCTTTACAAGCACATGGACTACAACCCATGGGATTATCCCAGCAAGAATCCTGGAGTAGGTTGGCATTTCCCCCTCCAGGCGATCTTCCCAACCCGGGGATCAAACCCGCATCTCCTGTGGCTCCTGCATTGGCAGGCGATTCTTTACCATTGAGCCACCTAGGAAGCCCTCCCATATTTGCTGAGCCAAAGTCAAATGATACCAATATAATTAAATGAATAATTCAGTATAACAAATATTGCCTTTATTCTCTATCCATGTATTTACTATTTGAAAATGAAATGATTATATTAGCCATCTGGTTATTAACAAATCCAAACTATAATTTCTTTCCCCAATATCATCAATGATTTCCTATTAACTCTAAAGGCCATTTTTCAGTTTTCATTGATTTTGGTGTCTCAGCAGTAGGTCATTTCCCCTCAGATGTTCTCATGTGGTTCTTGTCAAAATACTATCCTGAATTTTCTTCTTTTTACTTCTTTGTCTATATACAAACACTGTAGTGGAAAATGTCAAGTTAAGTTCACATTGACAGAAATTCCAGATACAGACACTGCTTGATGAAATATAAATATTACAGAAAGATATCAATGCAACAAAAATGTGAGAGTCAGCAACATTATCCAGGATACACAAGACGTAAACTTCTAGGTTCCAAAGTTCTCACTAAGGAATGCATAGTTGTGGAGGATTCTACTAAGGACAGTCATATCAGATCAGACTTACAAGAAGCAGAGCTGTCCCATCATGACTTAACCTTATACATAGAAGCAATCCAGCATGCAGTCTGAGATTAAAGATGAAGACTGAAGATACATCTTTTAATCTTCAAGTAGTATGATTTATAGCATGATTACCGGAGTACTATACATAATACGATCAAGTATTTTTCAGTTCAGTTCAGTTCAGTCACTCAGTCATGTCCAACTCTTTGCAACCCCATGGACTGCAGCACGCCAGGACTTCCTGTCCATTGCCAACTCCTGGAGCTTATTCACCTCATGTCCATCAATTCAGTGATGCTATCCAACCATCTCATCCTCTGTCATCCCCTTTACCTCCTGCCTTCAATCTTTCCCAGCATCAGGGTCTTTTCAAATGAGTCAACTCTTCGCATGAGGTGGCCAAAGTACTGGAGTTTCAGCTTCAGCATTGGTCCTTCCAATGAACACCCAGGTCTGATCTCCTTTAGGATGGACTGGTTGGATCTCCTTGCAGTCCAAGGGACTCCCAACAGGCTTCTCAAACACCACAGTTGAAAAGCATCAATTCTTCGGTGTTCAGCTTTCTTCATAGTCCAACTCTCACATCCATACATGACTACTGGAAAAACCATAGCTTTGACTAGACGGACTTTTGTTGGCAAAGTAATGTCTCTTCTTTTTAATATACTGTCTAGGTTGGTCAAAACTTTTCTTCCAAGGAGCAAGCTTCTTTTAATTTCATGGCTGCAGTCACCATCTTCAGTGATTTTGGAGCCCCAAAAAATAAAGTTTGTCAACGTTTCCACTGTTTCTCCATCTGTTTGCCATGAAGTGATGGGACCAGATGCCATGATCTCAGTTTTCTGGATGTTGAGTTTTAAGCCAACTTTTTCACTCTCCTCTTTCACTTTCATCAAGAGGCTCTTTAGTTCCTCTTTGCTTTCTGCCGTAAGGGTGGTGTCATCTGCATATCTGAGGTTATTGATATTTCTCCCGGCAATCTTGATTCAGGCTTGTGCCTCATACAGCCCAACATTTCACATGATGTACTCTGCATATAAGTTAAATAAGCAGGGTGACAATATACAGCCTGGACATACACCTTTTCCTATTTGGAACCAGTCTGTTGTTCCATGTCCAGTTCTAGCAAGTAGTTTTAAAAGTCCTTAATCTTCATATTCAGACTCTCTAGGAAAGCATAGTCCAAATACAGGTAGGACTGATGTAATAATGTAATGATTCCTAGTTATTTCATTTAATATTTTCTAAAACCCAGCAGTGGCCACAGGACTGGAAAAGGTCAGTTTTCATTCCAATCCCAAAGAAAGGCAATGCCAAAGAATGCTCAAACTACCGCACAATTGCATTCATCTCACACGCTAGTAAAGTAATGCTCGAAAAAGCAAAAGAGTTTCAGAAAAACATCTATTTCTGCTTTAACTGACTATGCCAAAGCCTTTGACTGTGTGGATCACAACAAACTGTGGAAAATTCTGAAAGAGATGGGAATACCAGACCACCTGACATGCCTCTTGAGAAACCTGTATGCAGGTCAGGAAGCAACAGTTAGAATTGGACTTTGGCCACCTCATGCAAAGAGTTGACTCATTGGAAAAGACCCTGATGCTGGGAGGGATTGGGGGCAGGAGGAGAAGGGGATGACAGAGGATGAGATGGCTGAATGGCATCATTGACTCAATGGACATGAGTTTGGGTAAACTCTGGGAGTTGGTGATGGACAGGGAGGCCTGGCGTGCTGAGTTTCATGGGGTTGCAAAGAGTCAGACACGACTGAGCGACTGAACTGAACTGAAAACAAACATAATAGCCTAGGAATAAGAAAAACGTTGCAGCCTTCTTCGAGAATTTGATATAGAAACTACATCTTTCCAGGCTCTCTTCATCAGCAACAGATGAAAAATTTTATAAACTTTTAAACAAACTCAAAGCCAGTTTATACTGACCATGCAGAAACAAGCACACTTCAAGGATGCCGGGTAGAGCTAAAAATAACTCCCTGAGATATGACTGAACACTTTTGTTCAAGTAGAGATGACCCACTACCCAAGCTCTGATGTGGGCAAATAATCTAGACCTAACCAATCAGTGTATATACATCTCTGGGGACACTAGGATTGGGCCATGTATCAAAATGTGACCAAGGTTAGACATTTTTCTGGAATTTGGGGAAAGATGACTTTTTAGCTGGGATTGTTAAGCTAAAAAGATTTTTAAGTATTTGGTTACTTACAATTCTTTGCCACCTGCTGGGGAAAGCTTGCTTGAGAATGTGTATAGTATAATCTATATGAAATGGAAGAAAATCAAACTGAGAGATGAAGAGAAATAGATAACAGATTACATTGTTTATTTTCATCTGACCATACATAAATGCCTGGATTTTTCATTTATGTGAGTTAATGAATTTTTTTTGTTTAAATCAATTTGAATTGGTTTTACAGAAATATATAGAAAATTATAAAGTCATATACTGCAGAAATTTAGAAAATTTTCTCTTCATATTTTCAACATGACCTAGTTTAATCTCCATATGGGTGTCACTGAGTTGGGAAAGTCAGCCTCATGTGCATAGTCATTTGCTCCCCATTTGTCACATAAGAATGGGCCTTGGGCCTGAAACACTTTCTTATCAAGAAATGGAGTTCATGCGGCCTACTTCAGGTTTATGCCCTTTTATGGGAATGTCTTGGCTTCCCTGGTGGCTCAGTGGTAAAGAATCCACCTGCAATGCAGGAGACTTGAATATGGTCCCTGGGTTGGGAAGATCCCCTGGAGTAGGTGGCAATCCACTCCAGTAATCTTGCCTGGGAAATCCTATGAACAGAAGAGCCCTGGCAGGCTGCAGTCCACAGGGTGGCAAAAAGCCAGACATGACCTAGCAACTAAACAACAACAACAACAATGGGAATATCTTGCCCAGTTTCAGGTTCATTTTGTTCTAGTAAGTGGTGCAGTAATGGTCCTCATTAACAATGGCTCTCAGCTTTCAGGATTTCAGACTCCACAGGGGAGTCGAGGTGCTTCTGCTGTACCAGACAGGCTCCTGATCTCTGTTGGCTGCCAGGAGGAAACCCCACTAGCCATGGGAAACCAGCATATTGGTTTGATCTTCTGCTGTCTCTTCTCTATGTAAGAGACATAGAGAATACGCCATCTAGTGTTTGACAGAGATGTGTTTTCTTTGTTGACTCCAGTATTAACATGCAATAGGCAGAAGCGTTTGACTGCTATCCTAATGGTTGACATAATGATATCTTACCATCCTTATCGCAGAAAGTGAAGAGGAACTAAAAAGCCTCTTGATGAAAGTGAAAGAGGAGAGTGAAAAAGTTGGCTTAAAGTTTAACATTCAGAAAACTAAGATCATGGCATCTGGTCCCATCACCTCATGGGAAATAGATGGGGAAACAGTGGAAACAGTGGCAGACTTTATATTTCTGGGCTCCAAAACCACTGCAGATGGTGATTGCAGACATGAAATTAAAAGACGCTTACTCCTTGGAAGGAAAATTATCACCAATCTACATAGCATATTAAAAAGCAGACACATTACTTTGCCAACAAAGGTCCATCTAGTCAAGGCTATGGTTTTTCCAGTAGTCATGTACGGATGTGAGAGTTGGACTGTGAAGAAAGCCGAGCGCCGAAAAATTGATGCTTTTGAACTGTGGTGTTGGAGAAGACTGTTGAGAGTCCCTTGGACTGCAAGGAGGTCCAACCAGTCCATCCTAAAGGAGATCAGACCTGGGTGTTCATTGGAAGGACCAATGCTGAAGCTGAAACTCCAGTACTTTGGCCACCTCATGCGAAGAGTTGACTCATTGGAAAAGACCCTGATGCTGGGAGGGATTGGGGGCAGGAGGCAAAGGGGACGGTAGAGGATGAGATGGTTGGATGGCACCACCGACTCGATGGACTTGGGTTTGGGTAAACTCCGGGAGTTGGTGATGGACAGGGAGGCCTGGTGTGCTGCGATTCATGGGGTCGCAAAGAGTCAGACACGACTGAGTGACCGAACAGAACTGAACTGAACTGATGTAGCTGGAGTCCTCCCCTGGCATGGGAACCAGTGCACAGTATTCTGTTCGACACACCTCTTTGATGGAAGTAGACAAAGCTTTACCATAAGGCCTAAAGTATGATCACAAGGTCATTTCAAAATAATGAAGTCTAATTCTTCCTGTCAATAGAAATAAAATGAGGTCCAAGACTATACTTTTGACCTTTAAAAAGCTAGTATTGCAGAAATAGTCACCTGAGATTTAAAGATCTTAATAGCAAGATAAATAAAAATATTACTTTGGGGAGGAATCAGTATATACAATAAGGAATTTTAAAGCAAATCAAATGAAAGCAAATATAGTTCACTATAAAGAAAGTAGTGAAACCAAAAATAATATATCTAGGAATGCTATGACATAAACAGGTATAATCCAACTTTTAACTATGATTTAAAAAAAAATACTCTATGAATAAGAACTATAAAAATCAATATGTATATAAAGGAAAATTATTTAAATTATAAAAGATATGTAGTCAACTCTGATTAGGTAATTAGTCACCCATTTTCACTACTGTTAGGGTACATAGCTAGACTATATTTTTCAATTTCCCCTGCAGATTGGAAGGGCAATGGACAATATGAGTGCGTACTAGTCAATAGAATATGAATAAAGTGATGTTTGCTGTTTCCAAGCCCACCCTCTACAACCTCCGACCTGTATCCTCCATCATGTTTGCCCTCCGACAGCTGTTATAGATGAGCCAGATGACCTTGGAAGCCCGTGCTCAAGACGTCCAAGCAAGGAGATGCAAGGAGTCTGGGTTCCTGAATTCCCACTAGGAGGAGGGCCACCTGCTCATCAGGAGCACTTACTATGGACTTTAAATGAGTGAGAAATAAGTATCTATTTATTTCGCAATTTCCAGTCAAGCATTTGGGATCACTTTTTTATTACAGCATTTGTCTATCCACTCACCCATCCATCTAGTCATTCATTCTTTTGTCCATTGGTTCAATAAATATATATAGGTCTCCTTTTATGTGGCAGGCAATGTATGAGAATCTGAGAATATACCCTCAAGGAGTCCACAGTCCATTATTTTCAAGAGCAAGAATCCAATAAAATTTATAATTACTTACTACAATTATAATCATAATAAATATTATTAAGGAGCATTGGGATTCTGGACTATGGAAAGCCATTGGAGGAGAACCTAATCCAGACCAAGGACAGGGTTCAAGGATGGGCTAAGATTGGAAGGAAGTCACATTAGAGCCAAGTTTTGATGGATGATGAGAATTAAAAATGGTAAAGTTGGTATGGGATAGAGGAGAGTGCAAGAACTTGAGGCATATAAAGACAGATAAAAGAGAGTATGGGAAACTCATGGAGGTACTGGTTAGTGGGGAACGTGATGAGCAATGAGAACATAGAACTATACAGGAGTCAGTTCATGACATGTCTTTATTTCCTTACTCTATTATGAAGTGGTCATTGTCATTCCACTTTTTAGTGTCCCTCCTACACTGTATTTAAACAGGACAGCTTTTCATTTACACAGCTATTTCTTTTTTTCAACACACTTTTAAAACTGAAGAGCTACAATGCATCAGGCAACATGCTAAATCCTGGGAATATAAGAAAAAATAGTTTCTCTTCCCCATTTTCCACACTTTAGGCTATCATTCACTGAATTGTTTGGTAAAATATTTTATCATCCTGTATTTCTATTATTCGGTTATTCTATTATTATTCTATTACTTGGTTATTTCTATTCTATTATTTCTATACATATACTTTCTCTGCCAAACTCCAAGCCCCTGAGAACAACAAAAAATGCCTTATTCACTTTTTATCTACCCTATAACAGTAGCTGGTACATAGCAGAGGCACAATGAATATTTATTGATTGGATGAACTGAAGCAGTACAGAAAAATGGATCAACTTTAAAATAAAAGGCTACCTTTTAGACCATTTTTAGGTTCACTGTAAAACAGTTCCATTTTAGTTTTTTCAATGTACAGTGCATTTTTTAAGAATACAAAATATCATAATATATCTTTTCTATTTTCAAGAATATTTAATGCAGTGGTAAGTATAATATTGCCTTAATGTAGAGCCCTTTCACAATATACCTTTATACATAAATTATAATTTTTGTATCAGAATCTTATTATGTAACTAAAGATCTAAGTAGAATTCATTTTTTTATCCATTCAAAAATATTTATTGAAAAAAAAAATATTTATTGAGCACTTACTATTTGCAAAGCCAAACACTCTGTGAACTGCTTGACATTTATACTTCAGTGTCATAAAATATGATAATGATTATGTAATAAGTAAAATATGTCAAATTAACTTTTCATTGTCCTTAATTATAAATGTTAGTCAGGTCTTGTGACAAAAGAACAATTTTACCAACATCCTATTTCATAAATAATATACTTTAAAATGAAGACTAATTAGCTGTTAAATTGTATGATCATACAGAATAAAAATTATACATTCATTTGAATTTCAGCTTTTTTTAATGTAAGATGTACTCTTCAATTCTGGATTTCCATTTCATTTTTTCAATAGTTCCTATTTCTCTTCTGAGATTCTCCATCTGTTCAAAGGAAAAAAAAATGGCCTGAACTGGTATAAGGAGGCTACTATATAAAGACTTGAGGTACACCTTGTAAGATGAACAGAATTTAATCAGGAACAGAAGAGTGAAAGATAATGAGCAAAGAGAATGAACTAAGATACACCAGTGATGTGTTTAGATAAATGACAAAAGGACAGGGTATATTGGTGGGAAGAAGGAGAACAGAAAGAAGTATCATTGGATAAGGAAGCATAAGAGCAGAATCGAAAGACGTTGACATTCTTGAAATACAAGAGGAAGAATTTGTCCACCACACAGAAGTCAATTAAGACTCTCAGCTATTTCTTTCTTTTTTTTTTTTTTTAAGACTCTCATCTATTTCTTTACCACAAGTTGAAGCATACAAACTCCATTTCAGGAAGGCTTATCTGGTAGTGTTATATAGGGATGGGTCAGAATTAAGACAGATTGACTACAAAGAAAGGAATAAATACTGGTTCAGTATCTTCTATTCATCCAACACACTGCTAAACACATTTTACACATTCTCACATTGTCTTCATGATAACTTCATGATAGGGTAGGAAATACTATGTTAATTTTATCAAAGAGGAAACTGAAGCTCAGAGAAAGTGAACAACTAACTCTGGCACATAACTAGTTAATAGAAACCTAAGGATACAAATCCTGATCTGTACAGCTCCAAAATACATGCTCTTTCCACTATACAGATGACCAGCTTCGAAACTATATAATCCAAATATAGAGAGTTGAGGGCCTATGGTAGAGTTATTTTATTTCATTCAATAAATATTTATCATGTGCCAGATATCATTTTAAATACTGGGATGACAGTAGTCAACATCATCAAAAAAAACTTAAAAAACAATAAACTCTGCCCACAGTGAAGCTTATATTTTAATCAAGGGAGCCAAACAATAAATACAATAAATAAGTAAAACTATGGTACTAAAAAGGAGATTAAACCAGTCAATCCTAATCTGAATATTCACTGGAAGGACTGATGCTAAAGCTGAAACTCCAATATTTTGGCCACCTGATGTGAAGAACTGACTTATTGGAAAAGACCCTGATGCTGGGAAAGATTGAAGGCAGGAGGAGAAGGGGACGACAGAGGATGAGATGGTTGGATGGCATCATCGAGTCAATGGTCATGAGTTTGAGTAAGCTCCGTGAGATGGTGAAGGACAGAGAAGCCTGGCATGCTGCAGTCCATGGGGTCGCAAAAAGACACGACTGAGCGACTGAACAACAACAAAAATAAATGTGGGGTTTGCTGGTCCATAGTAGGTATTTAAAGCTGTGAAACTTTCAGCATGCTTGGCCTAGAAATTCCATACAGAGAAAGAAGAAAAGTCTACAGGGACTGAGCCCTGGGAACTTAGGATATGAGAAGGGATAAGCAAAGGAAACTGATAATGAGAAGCCAACTGATTAGAAAGAAAACCAAAAGAGAGAGGTGTCCAGGAAGTGAAGCACAGAAAGTGCGCGTGTGAAAGAGGGGGCATGGTCAACACTGCAGAATGCTCCTCAGAGATCACATCAGACAAGGGTGAAGAAATGCCTATGGGAACGAGCGATGTGGAAGTCACTGGGTACCTCAGCAAGGCGGTTCTGGGGAAAGAGAGTGTCACAGGACTTGTCTAAAGAGAAAACTGAGAGGCGCTGGAAACAAGAGACAGTTCTTGCAGAGTTTTATTGTAAAATATAAAATGAATAAAGAAATGAGGCAGCTCCTGGAAGATGAAGTGGATAAGAAACAAAGAGAACTCTCTAATACACCAGGAGAACAAAACAAATGGGAAAGGACTAACCATAATGCCAAAACTTTTGTCCTGAAAGAATGAAATAACTGTTCCATTATTAAAGAAAGATGGAAAATGAGAATAGGTACAGATTTGAGTGGAAAATAATTTATATTTTGACAGGCTGGGTTTCAAAAGGCAGATGTTTGTAGAAAGGAGTCTTTCTGGCAGCTGTAATACAGAACTGGAGAGTAGGAAGACGTTTAGGATAGAACTGTAGGTTTGGAAATAAAGAACAACAAGCTGCTATCTGAACACAGAGAGCTGTTCCCACTCCAGAGAAGAGAATGCTCAGTAAAAAACATAAAGCCAAGAGACTGTGAGGAGGAGAATACAAACAGTACAAACAGTGAGTACAGTGGTTGCCCACTTGATACAAGCAGAATCAAAGAAAAAAGAAGTGAATTTGGAAAATCTCCCATAATCATCCAAATCTGAGTTTAGTATCTTTCTCATGTATTTAATGCCACTTGTATTAACTATTTCCCCTGTTAAAACATTTATTACAGTTTCATCACTGCCTGTGACTATGTCTGTATTGGCTGATAAAAATTAGAAATTCAATGACAGCAGAAGCCATGTCAATCTTGTCAACCGTTGTACACATCAGGGCCTAGCACAGAACGTGGCACGTAGTAGAAATAAGACAAATAATTAAGCATATCATTAAATGCATTATTCTATTAATATAATATCATACAGAAATATGATATCAAAATATAATTTAGCAGTGAATTTATTTTTTTTTCATTTATTTTTATTAGTTGGAGGCTAATTACTTTACAATATTGTAGTGGTTTTTGCCATACATTGACATGAATCAGCCATGGATTTACATGTGTTCCCCATCCTGAACCCCCCTCCCACCTCCCTCCCCATCCCATCCCTCTGGGTCTTCCCAGTGCACCAGCCCTGAGCACTTGTCTCATGCATCCAACCTGGACTGGCGATCTGTTTCATCCTTGATAAATATACATGTTTCGATGCTGTTCTCTCAGAACATCCCACCCTCGCCTTCTCCCACAGAGTCCAAAAGTCTGTTCTGTACATCTGTGTCTCTTTTCCTGTTTTGCATATAGGGTTATTGTTACCATCTTTCTAAATTCCATATATATGTGTTAGTATACTGTATTGGTGTTTATCTTTCTGGCTTACTTCACTCTGTATAATGGGCTCCAGTTTCATCCATCTCATTAGAACTGATTCAAATGAATTCTTTTTAACGGCTGAGTACTATTCCATTGTGTATATGTACCACAGCTTCCTTATCCATTCGTCTGCTGATAGGCATCTAGGTTGCTTCCATGTCCTGGCTATTATAAACAGTGCTGCGATGAACATTGGGGTGCATGTGTCTCTTTCAGCTCTGGTTTCCTCAGTGTGTATGCCCAGGAGTGGGATTGCTGGGTCATATGGCAGTTCTATTTCCAGTTTTTTAAGGAATCTCCACACTGTTCTCCATAGTGGCTGTACTAGTTTGCATTCCACCAACAGTGTAAGAGGGTTCCCTCTTCTCCACACCCTCTCCAGCATTTATTGCTTGTAGACTTTGGGATAGCAGCCATCCTGACTGGCGTGTAATGGTACCTCATTGTGGTTTTGATTTGCATTTCTCTGATAATGAGTGATGTTGAGCATCTTTTCATGTGTTTGCTAGCCATCTGTGTGTCTTCTTTGGAGAAATGTCTGTTTAGTTCTTTGGCCCATGTTTTGATTGGGTCATTTATTTTTCTGGAATTGAGCTGCAGGAGTTGCTTGTATATTTTTGAGATTAATCCTTTGTCTGTTTCTTCTTTTGCTATTATTTCCTCCCATTCTGAGGGCTGTCTTTTCACCTTGCTTATAGTTTCCTTTGTTGTGCAAAAGCTTTTAAGTTTCATTAGGTCCCATTTGTTTATTTTTGCTTTTATTTCCAATATTCTGGGAGGTGGGTCGTAGAGGATCCTTTAGCAGTGAATTCAGAGGAAGCAGAAACTTTTCAGCATTGCTCCCATAAACCAGATCATATCACTTCCCTGCTTACAACCATTTTATTTAAAAAAAAAAAAAAACAGAACACTTTCCATGACCTATAAGTGTCTAATCTGGCTTTCTAATCCCATTCCATCCTATTGTCTACCTTGTTCAGTATACTCTGGTTTACCCCACTGCCCTCCTTTCTGGGACTTAAACATATTAATCTCTTTTCCACCTCAGATAAGTGCTTATTTTTATTCCAAATTTTCTTTCCTTGGTATTTTATGACAGGATTCTTCTCTTCCTTCAGATTACAGTTTATGCAGCACTCCTCAGAGAGGTCTCCTTTAGCCACTGTATATAAATAATCACACCTCACCCCCTAATTACTCTAGCTCATCACTGTGTGTGAATCAGAACATTTTGGTTAAGCACGTATGACTCCAGGTTTACAAATAATCAAAGAACTTCTTAAATTTACGTTACAGATAAGAAAAGGACTTTGAAATATGCCTTCTCATATCTGATCTATGAATACAGAATTCAATGCTTTGAACTGTGATATTATAACATCTAGAAAAGATCAGACTCTTCAGTGTTGATGGCTACATTCTCAAAACCATAAAATGTCATTTCTTCCAAAGGATAGGATAAAATTAGAGACCTCTTAAATTAAAGGCCACAGATACAAACCTTGTTGATAATATCATGATCTCTCTCTTCTCCTACTCCCCCTCTTCACATGTACACACACACACACACACACACACGTCCTTGTGTATTACGGTTATGTATTCTATTAGAAGGACGACACCAGTAGAAGGACAATTAATTAATAAGTTCCTGTACACAGAAACACATTCAATCTCTGTGAACGTCTCTCTTTCTGAAGTCTTATCTGGCACTTGGCTTAACTCCCATGAAGGATGCTGTGGTCCAATACAACCTTTGAAGATTATGCTGGTGAAACCTTATCTTAATTTATGCTGTCCAGAACCTTGCAGATTATAGTTATGAGGAAATGAAATGAGTTCTGATTAGACAGAATAGATGAAAAGGAAGACATTGATAATATCAAATTTTAAGAGTGGCTGAATATCCAGAAAAAAATTATTGAGCACTTACTATACTCTAGGAATGAAAACAAGCACTTCAAACAGACAGGTTTAGTTGCATTCTTACAGAGTTTTACATAAATAAGGTGGTTAGGGAGGAGCAGACCAAATTTGGGTTGTAACAAAGAAGATACAATTTTAGGAACAAGTAAGCAGCAGTGAATGAATTTGAAGAACTAAAAATAAAAGGATGGTAAGGATGATAATATACTCTTTTGAATACCACTTTATACCTTATATGGTACCTTAACATCATTTTTACTTAATTTCAAGTTTAAAATAATTATTAAAAGTTAAGCTGCATAGAATGAAAGATAAAAATCATATGATCATCTCAATAGAAGCAGAAAAAGCTTTTGACAAAATTCAACATCTTTTCATGATAAAAACGCTCAACAAATTGGGTACAGAAAGAACATATCTCAACATAATAAAGACGACATATGACAAGCCCATGGCTAACATCATACTCAGTGGTGAAAGGCTGAAAACTTTTCCTCTAAGACAAGACAAGAGGGTGCCTACTTTCATCACTCCTATTTAACATAGTGCTATAAGTACCAGCCAGAGTAATCATGCAAGAAAAATAAATAAAAGGCATACAAATCAGAAAAAGAGCAAAACTGTCTTTGTCTGCAGACAATATGATCTCATATGTGGAAAATCCTAAAGACTCCACCTCCATCTGTGGCTCTCAGATTCCAATGAAATCCACCAAAAACCTTAGCACTAATCAACAAATTAAGTTGCAGGATACAAAACCAACATATAAAAATCATCCACATTTCTATATACTAACAAGACATCTGAACAATAAATAAAGAAAACAACCCTTTCAGTACAATATCAAAAACAACGCAATACTTAGGTATAAATTTAACCAAGGAGGTGAAAGACCTATACACTGAAAACTATACCACTTAAATGAAAATGAAGACACAAACATATGGAAAGACATTCTCTGTTCATGGATCAGAAGAATTAATACTGATAGAGGTTTCATACTATCCCCAACCTATCTATAGCTTCAACGCAATATCTATCAAAATTCCAAAGACATTTTTCACAGAAACAGAAAAAGCAAAACTTAATGGTAAATCTTTCAAACTGTGGTGTTAGAGAAGACTTGAGAGTCCCTTGGACAGCAAAGAGATACAACCAGTCCATCCTAAAAGAAATCAATTCTGAATATTCATTGGAAGGACTGATGCTGAAGATGAAACTCCAATACTTTGGCCACCTGATGTGAAGAACAGACTCATTTGAAAAGATCCTGATGCTGGGAGATTGAAGGTGAGAGGAGAAGGTGATGACAGAGGATGATATGGTTGGATGGCATCACCAATACAATGGACATGAGTTTGAGTAGGCTCCAGGAGTTGGTGATGGACAGGGAAGCCTGGTGTGCTGCAGTCCATGGGGTCGTAAGGAGTTGGACATGACTGAGCGACTGAACTGAACTGAAATGATAAATCATTTTGCCTTGATAACGAATGATATTTGCATTCACAGGAACAGAAATAGAAAGCAAAAGCAAATTAAAGTCAGATCATTGAAATCTGAGATCCATAGATCCATGTAAGGAAGAAGAAAATGGACTGAGTTAGTTGACTGAAAGAAGTCAATGTTTAAAAATGCTCTAAAAATTTTGTTTTTAATTTAAAAAATAAACAATGTTCCAGGGCAGTTCACAAAGAGCACAAGAATCACCTAAGGAGTTTATTGCAAAAATCCACCTCCAGACATTCTGATTCAAAAGCAGAGGTCAGAAAGACTTTTTAGAAATACTGTGCTACAGATGAGAAATCTGGAGATCAGGATGATTTATCTAAGGAGTAGAACTGAGATTCAAACACAAGTCTCTTTCAGTTCAAAGTTCCTGTCCTCTACACTATAATGTTACTCTAAGTTACAAATACATGTTATTTCCATGGAATTCTCCAGGCCAGAACACTGGAGTGGGTAGCCTTTCCCTTCTCTAGGGGATCTTCCCAATCCAGGGATTGAACCCAGGTCTCCCGCATTGCAAGCGGATTCTTTACCAGCTGAGCCACAAGGGAAGCCCATAATGTTACTCTAAGTTACAAATACATGTTATTGAAGAAATTAGTATAATTCCTTAATGTGAGGACCCAGTAAATTAGTGAAGCTGATGAGAATAATTATGACAATAAAGATCTTTAAATGTTTCGGGAAGTTACACCATGCTAAGTAAAAGCAAGATTATAGGGTAAAAAGAAAATCTTCTTCAAAACTAGAATAGATTTACTTCAGTAACATACAACAGATGATTACAGGAAAAGATATAACATAATCAATGTTTGTCTCATTTATTTTAGGGGCAAGCTATTTCCACTTTTATTAATATACACTTCTCACTGGTTCATTATCCTGGTTCATTTTAGAACTTTTTCATTCCCTGTCAAATTTACTGTCTTGACTACCTCATTCTTTCTCCAAATTAAGATTTTGTTTCTCATTATTAACTATTTGGTAGAATAAACTGGTAGCTATCAACTAGATGGAACTGTTGTGAAACTAAACAACCGAAATATTTACACTTTAAAAAGCATAGATGGTAGAAATAAAAATTCTGGCAAGAGCAAATTAAAATAATACCAGACAATTTTAAAATTCTAAGCCTGAGATTAAAGCAGGCCACACAGAATATTTTCCATCTACTGTTATTGACTTTGATTGTATTGTAGAGAATCTAATTCGTCATCTGTTAGAGGCTGAATTGATCCCAATATTCAGTAGTCATGTCTCAAATGGTCCCATGATAAAATACATTAGAAGCATGAGTGATTTCAGTAATTTTTTTTTCTTTTTTTTGGTTACTAGTTCAATACTCCATTAGAATTAATTGCTCTTCAAGGTGAAAAACATTTCCTGGAACACAAAGATAAGTGATTATCGCCACTGACATGTCTCTTTAAGCTCAGGCTCTAGAATGATTTCCTTTGGCATTAGGAAGCAAAATGGGATTCCTTTACAATGGCAGGCTGTCCAAAGCCTTTACTCCAAAACAGGATCAAGAATTCTCAAATGCACAGCATGAAAAAGAATTACAAATCAGGTGCGTTATGGCAAATGAATGAAGTCAATGTGACAAGCGGCTGAGAGTTGTCAAAAATTAACTTCATCATTATCTGGAGAGCAAGGTTAGAAGAATGTTGAATTATTATCAAATTTTCAACAAAACACTACAGTTAACTCATGAGAAAAAAGTATAGCTTCTCAGGGAAATCATAATAGCTGAGTTTTCTGTTAGGAAGATTAAATTCAAGTTAGATATTATAGAGAAATCACAGAGAATGGAAATAGCAAAACAAAGATTGGCTGATGTTATATCTGCAGAGTGATCACAAAACTTCATGAAATTCAAATATATAGAAGTTTAATTAGGAAGGAAGTTTGCTGCCTTGGATACCTTAAGAGAATGCTCTTAGGATTAAGAGATATCTTACTGCCAAACACATTTCAAAATGTGCACATGATACAATACTATGATTCACATCATAATCAGCAAGAATAATTAACAATTAGGGGGAGAAAAAAGCCAGGGTGTGAAATAATATGAGAGAAATATAAAAGTGAAATAATATAAAAGAAATATACATAGAGTTAAATTGCACAAAACTTGCCAACACAACTCCATTCAAATAATAACCCTTAGTTGCTGCTAAAGTGTCTAGGTTTCCCCTCAGGAGAAAAAAATACGTATTTCATCCCTGATGCTTCTTATTTATTTCTTAGATACATGGGATGGTAAGACAATAATGCCTTTTTAAATTTATATCTTAAAAAATTATTTCCTGAAACCTAAATTCTGAAATTTGCTCTCAAGACCTTTATGCTATCATCAAATTTCTCTAAGGCACGGTATGTTCACATTTAAAAAGTGTGTACATTGTTTACACACAGAGGGAAAGCTGATACATGACTTGGGAAAACAAATGAAGTGACTAGAAAATGTTTTTCAGATAATTTTATATTCTTTCAAAAATCTAAGTTTTCAGGGGTTGGTAAAGAATGTAAAGACATTTATATTTTTTCAAAATTTACATTCTAGATTATATAATATCTTAATCCAACTTAGAAAATGATTCCATTTGCATATTATAAAAGAAATTAAAACAGACTGACTTTTGAATTAAAAGTTATGGAAGATAAAATGCAATTTTTACTTGAGCTTCCCTTCACATTAAACATAAAACCTTCTATCAAATACATTCAATCATTGTAAGTTTAATTCCTAATTCACTTATTTTAGTAAAATTTTTCAAACTACCATCTTAAGGCTAATATTTTAATAAAACCAAATACTCCAAAAATAAAAGTTCTTGCATAAGATGGCTGATTTTATATTTTAAATTACTGAATTAGAGTGCCCTCTATTGGATAAAAAAGGCAATAAAAGTTAAAATGACAAATAGTTAAAATACCTAAAAAATTCAAGCCAAGTCATTAATATGTAAAATATATTTATTAATAACATAAATGCTACACAACAGATTTTCCTTTACTTTGATTTCTTCTAAATTACTTCTGGAATTATCTGTCATATGACAACAAATAAGTTGAATGTTTCATATCATATAAACTTAAATTTTAACTGAACTCAAAGGCCTGTCCTTCAGCCAGTAATGTGAATAATAAACAAAAGTGTTTTCCACATTTAACATTCCATTATAATATAGAAATAATTGCAACTTACAACTATGGCTGAACTACAGCTTGAGTTTTCCTTAATGATGAACTGAAACCTCCCTACTTCAAGAGAGCTCTTACACTGCACAGTAGAATTAGGCTGGGCACCAGAAGTCAGATTTATTTAGATCTAAAATTCCATAATTCTGTGGTTTTAGCAAGACCTCAGTTCAGACTCATTATCTGAGGCCTGGATTACTTCAGTAAGGTCCTAGCAGAGTTTTGGTCCTCTAGGCCAATAATATACAAGTTAGTATAAGCTTTTTAAACAACAATGTTCAGAATCACCCAAAACAATTCTGTTTCAATTGTTCTGCCATGGTACCTGAGGGTCTCTCCATTTCTTGAAGCTTTCTAGATAAGTCTAATGTAGAACCATTGCTAAGAATCACTGTCTGAGTCTCTCCCCAGAACATCTGACATCGAGGTACCACTTCTAACTTTTAAAAATGTCACCTTCATGAATGGACTCCCATACTTAAGAGTTATTCTCCTCAGCATCAATATTAAACTTCTGACTAGCTTCCCAATCTAATTATCTGCCCTGTTCTGTAACAAAATAGTTGAGTGGTAAGACTGCCTTCGTCCAGATCCAGTAAATACCGGACTGGCGCTGGTATTTACTGTGTAAACTTAGGAAGGTCATACAAGTTCTCTGTGCCTCCATTTTTCTTATCTATAAAATGGGAGGAGTAATACTACCTATCTCATAGGGTTAGTGTGAGGATTAAATCAATTTATATAAAGTGTTATGTCAATGTTAAAAATTATTATGACTTATCCAGCTTCACTCTCCACTACTTTTCAAAACAAACTCTCATGGTAAATTATCCTCATTTTAAATGCTAGGCTGCACCTTTGGGCTTTTGCACATTATGTTTCTGCAGACTGAAATTCTCTCCCATTCATTCATTCCATTCCAAGTGCAGAGATTATTTCCCCTTCCTCCAGACTGCGATTTAATTTCTCCCTACCTCCATGAAGACGTCAATGAATACCTATAAATCATTAATCTCTTCCTTAAAAAAATTTCCTTTGGCTACAGGGTAATTTATTATAAGAAATATAGCTGGGAATTAATGACATTGGCTCTGAGTTTGAATCCTAGATCTGTCACTTACCAGCTGAGTCATGTCCCAAATCTGTAACTCCATTATTAGGATTACTGTATAGATTAGGTGGCTTCAGTAATATAAAACATTAAAACATCAAATAGCGAGCACTTAATAAATGTCAATTCTTATAATATTTATTTGTTTTTTATATTATTCTTGTCTACACACAGTGATTTAAGACTTCTTGGAGCAGAAATTCTGAACTCCTCGAAGTTAGAAACCACATCTCATTATTGCCATTATAAGTGCTACAGCTCACAACACTGTCATGGCCATTTATATTAAATGATCTATAAGTACTCAGTTAAATTTTTTGTATAACTTGAGAGTATAATTCATTTTAAAAACTTGGAAAAATATTCTTGATAAATAGAAACACATTCAACAAAACAGGAATTAACTCAAATACAACAAAGGCTATAGAGAAGAGTTAAATAAACTGCATTGCTTTTTAAACATTCAATAACAAGTTTCTATCAGATTCAACTACTGAAAGTCAACTTTTAATAATGCATTTTATGCATCTAAAATCCTTCAGATTTTTCTCATTTCCTACAAAAATAAATACCAAAATTCTCAGCCTGACATTCAAAATCATCCATGGCCTGAACTCATTCTATCTTCTAATCTTATCTCCATTGTCCCCATTTATGAACTTTATTATTCCAGATAAATAGAACTATTTGCTCTTACTCATGTGTACCCTCTGCTTTTCTGCTTCATGTAACCTTTAATATTTTCATATGATAATATTTTCAAAGAACACAGTATAAAGTTTCATTACAGGAACAAAGAGTGATCACTTTTATGGACACATAAGCTTGAATTTTGAGCTTAACTTCAACTTAGAAGCATTAATTTCTCCCTTAGTACTGTCACAGTCTTTTTTTTTTTTTAACAAAAAAACAGTCTTTGACTTACAAAAAAAATTATGTCACCTTCTCAATGCCAAAAGCCCTTGCCATCGCTACTCAAAAAATATAAGTTTGAATTATGGTCTCCAAGCAGAGCATGCAGACCCTAGGGTGCACAAGATACCAACTGAATAAAAGAAAAAAATTAGATCATCCATTTTACACTTTATCATCCTCACTCGAATTTCTCTTGTAGTATATGCCCCATAATTTATAGCATATATTTTTAAAAATTATAAATAAATACATTTGGGATGTTTGCTCAAAATTTGTTTACTACTGGTACATAACAAAGTTTAGAAACCACTGGTCTAGAATATCAGGTCTTTCAGAAAAATTTGTGGGTTGAGAAACAGAAGACCAGAAGTAGCCACTTTAGAGATATCTTTAGGAATGGACCTAAACACTAGGTATTGCTTATGTAGGATAAATATGTCTTAATTTCTAATCAACTTTCAAGGTAATGTGGAAATGTAACTGGTTTGTAATTTGAGTTAGTATAGGCCTATTGTAGTTTTTTTTAA
The DNA here is from genome assembly GCF_910594005.1 of Cervus elaphus. Lineage (NCBI taxonomy): Eukaryota > Metazoa > Chordata > Mammalia > Artiodactyla > Cervidae > Cervus > Cervus elaphus. Next base: position 55,163,763 of record NC_057836.1, on the reverse strand, counting down.
AAAAAACAAGGAGTCTTGCCCTAACATTAAAGTTAGTACAGTAAATATTTCATTACTATAAAAATATCATTTGGGAAAACTTACAAGTATTTACTTCATTATACATACAGTTAATCATAATTACTCATAAAGAGCTTTTATTGGAGCCAATAACGTGATGTTTTACGAAACACAGTAAAAGAAAAAAAAAAAAAAAGGCCTAGAAGCTATGACTGGCCTTGGACCTAGACTAGCAAATACTACCCTGGGAAAGTGTCACTTTATGTAACAGTAAGCAACTAAATGAAGTAAATGTTCTCATAACAGTCAGTATACTTGGCAAACATTTTTTAGCTTTCATAAATAAAATGACATACTTAACACAATCTACTCTATTACCGGTTTTTGAAGAAAGTATAATATTTCTATAGAAAAAATTAAGTACTAAAAGTGATAAAAGGTTTCATATCATAGTAATGCATTTCCTTTAATACCAATGCATCCTATAAATCCTTCTATAGGACTAAAGACAGATATAAAAATCTTGACTTTAAACTGACTGATTCTCTATAGTTTTTCTTGCTATTGTATCAATATAAAAATTCAACTAAGCAAGAATCTCTTACTCATGATTCAGATTCTGAGCTTACAGTTTGCATGCAAACTACTGGGATTTGTGTAAGATTATGAAAATATTCAGGTCAAACTATCCACAATGACTCTCTCCCACTATGATTTACAAACTGGGCGGGAAGTACACACTCATGGCTTGGCTATGTCTTTCTTCTTCAAGATGGTGTTAAACCCAGATGACAGAGAAAACAGGGAAAAAAGAAAAAAGGAAGGTTTTCTTCTTTCTTTGGAACCACTGTCATTATGCCCAATAAAACTAAAAGAACATAATCAAAGGGACTATGAATTTATATGTTACAAGGGTCTAACAGTGGTGAGATCATCACAAACCATAAGTAACTTATCAAAGCATTTCTTCCCTACACATGCAGTGAGAATGAACACCAGAAAATATCAGGGAAGCGCAAAGGGGAGCCTGACATTTGACCCTGGCTAAAGCTAAAGGTAAGATAACACATAAATCCAATGGCATTCAGGTACATAATGAATTGGCAAAGACAGACATATGGTCTTCTTTCCCCCCTTACTTACTACACTCTGGCTTCCATTTTTCCCAAGTTCTTCCTCTGAAATCTTGCTCAAATTATCTAAGTAGTGGTCTGATATTGTGTGGCACAAATCTTCAAAAGAATAATCCTTTTCTTGACAGAGCTTTATTTCATCCAAGAGTTTCGATAATTCGCCAGTCACAGTTTCACCTATAAGAAGAGAGTATATTTTTCAGAAGTTTCGAAAAAGAATACTGCTAAAACTTCATGCTAAATGATAAAAATATAACCAGTATAGTGCTAGAACTCAAAACACGGCAAACAAAATTATCAGAAAGTTTATTTTGCTGAAAGTAAGATACTAACACATCCAAGGTAAGAGAAACCCCAGTAAGACAGTAGGCAGCAGAGAGGGCATCAGAGTGCAGACAGACTGAAACCACAATCACAGACAACTAACCAGTCTAATCACATGGACCACATTTTGTCTAACTCAATGAAACTAAGCCATGCCGTGTAGGGCCACCAAGATAGACAGGTCATGGGGAAGAGGTCTGACAGAATGTGGTCCACTGGAGAAGGGAATGGCAAACCACTTCAATATTCCTGCCTTGAGAACCCCATGAACAGTATGAAAAGGCAAAATGATAGGACACTGAAAGATGAACTCCCCAGGTCGGTAGGTGCCCAAAATGCTACTGGACATCAGTGGAGAAATAACTCCAGAAAGAATGAAGGGATGGAGCCAAAGCAAAAACAACACCCAGTTGTGGATATGACTGGTGATAGAAGCAAGGTCTGATGCTATAAAGAGCAATATTGCATAGGAACCTGGAATGTTAGGTCCATGAATCAAGGCAAATTGGAAGTGGTCAAACAGGAGATGGCAAGAGTGAACGTTGACATTTTAGGAAACGGTTAACTAAAATAGACTGAAATGGGTGAATTTCAGATGACCATTATATCTAATACCATGGGCAAGAATCCCTTAGAAGAAATGGACTAGGCATCATAGTCAACAAAAGAATCCAAAATGCAGTACTTGAATGCAATCTCAAAAACGACAGAATGATCTCTGTTCATTCATTTCCAAGGCAAACCATTCAATATCACAGTAATCCAAGTTTATGCTCTGACCAGTAACGCTGAAGAAGAAGTTGAAGGGTTCTATGAAGACCTACAAGACCTTTTGGAACTAACACCCAAAAGAGATGTCCTTTTCATTATAGGGGACTGGAATGCAAAAGTAGTCAGGAAACACCTGGAGTAAAAGGCAAATTTGGCCTTGAAAGAAGCAGGGCAAAGGCTAATAGAGTTTTGCCAAGAGAACGCACTGGTCACACCCTCTTCCAACAACACAAGAGAAGACTCTACACATGGACATCACCAGATGGTCGACACCGAAATCAGACTGATTATACTCTCTGCAGCCAAAAATGGAGAAGCTCTACACAGTCAGCAAAAACAAGACTGGGAACTGACTGTGGCTCAGATCATGAACTCCTTATTGCCAAATACAGACTGAAATTGAAGGAAGTGGGGAAAACCACTAGACCATTCAGGTATGACCCTAAATCAAATCCCTTACAATTATACAGTAGAAGTGAGAAGTAGATTTAAGGGACTAGATCTGATAGACAGAGTGCCTGATGAACTATGGACATTGTACCGGAGACAGGGATCAAGACCATCACCAAGAAAAAGAAATGCAAAAAAGCAAAATGGCTGTCTGAGGAGGACTTGCAAATAGCTGTGAAAAAAAGAGAAGCCAAAAGCAAAGGAGAAAAGGAAAGATATATTCATTTGAATGCAGAGTTCTAAAATATAACAAGGAGAGATAAGAAAGCCTTCCTCAGTGATCAGTGCAAAGAAATAGAGGAAAACAATAGAATGGGAAAGACTAGAGATCTCTTCAAGAAAATTAGAGCTACCAAGGGAATATTTCATGCAAAGATGGGTTCAAGGAAGGACAGAAATGGTATGGACCTAACACAAGCAGAAGATATTAAGAAGAGGTGGCAAGAATACACAGAAGAACCATACAAAAAAGATCTTCACACCCAGATAATCACAATGGTGTGATCACTCACCTAGAGCCAGACATCCTGGAATGTGAAGTCAAGTGGGCCTTAGAAAGCATCATTATGAACAATGTAGAGGTGATAGAATTCCAGTCGAGCTACTTCAAATCCTAAAAGATGATGCTGTGAAAGTGCTGCATTCAGTATGCCAGCAAATTTGGAAAACTCAGAAGTGGCCTCAGGACTGGAAAAGGTCAGTTTTCATTCCAATCCCAAAGAAAGGAAATGCCAAAGAATGCTCAAACTACCACACAATTGCACTCATCTCACACACTAATAAGGTAATGCTCATAATTCTCCAAATCAGGTTTCAGCAATACATGAACTGTGAACTTCCAGATGTTCAAGCTGGTTTTAGAAAAGGCAGAGGAACCAGAGATCAAATTGCCAACATCTGCTGGATCATCAAGAAAGCAAGAGAGTTCCAGAAAAACATGTATTTCTGCATTATTGACTATGCCAAAGCCTTTGACTGTGTGGATCACAATACACTGTGGAAAATTCTGAAAGAGATGGGAATACCAGACCACCTGACATGCCTCTTGAGAAACCTATATGCAGGTCAGGAAGCAACAGTTAGAACTGAACATGGAACAATAGACTGGTTCCAAATAGGAAAAGGAGTATGTCAAGGCTGTATATTGTCACCCTGCCTATTTAACTTCTATGCAGAGTACATCATGAGAAATGCTGGGCTGGAGGAACCACAAGCTGGAATCAAGATTGCCAGGAGAAATATCAATAACCTCAGATATGCAGATGACACCACCCTTATGGCAGAAAGTGAAGAAGAACTAAAGAGCCTCTTGATGAAAGTGAAAGAGGAGAGTGAAAAATTTGGCTTAAAACTCAACATTCAGAAAACTAAGATCATGGCATCTGGTCCCATCACTTCATGGGAAAGAGATGAGGATCAGTGGAAACAGTGACAGACTTTATTTTGGGGGGCTCCAAAATCACTGCAGATGGAGACTGCAGCCATGAAAATAAACAGCACTTGCTCCTTGGAAGAAAAGTTATGACCAACCAAACTCCGGGAGTTGGTGATGGACAGGGAAGCCTGGGGCGCTGTGGTCCACGGGGTCACAAAGAGTTGGACATGACTGAGTGAGTGAACTGAACTGAGCTGAAACCATAATTAGTACAATAATATTAAAAGACAAAAAGAAATTCCAATTTTGTCTATTTTTATTCTTTATCAAGATGAAAATAAGTACTGAAGGTTTACATAAATGTAGTACATAAAAGCATTTGGAATTACAATTCCTAAAACTTCACTTATAATAGCATTGAATTTCAATAGTCTTTTAGAACAGTGGTCCCAAACATTTTTGGCACCAGGGACTGGTTGTGTGGAAGGCAATTTTCCCACAGTCAGCGTTGGGGGGATGGTTTTGGGATTATTCAAGCACATCACACTTATTGTGCACTTTATTACTATTATATCAGTTCCACATCGTATCACCAGGTATTAGATTCTGGGGGTTGGGGACATCAACCCAAGTATTTGTGGGCATTATACTTTACTGACAGAATTCATTCAACATTAAAAAAATTGAAATAGTGCTGGGATTCTACTTTCTAGGTTCAACAAAAACAAATAGTAGAACATATTTAAACAAATAATTATATAACTAATAAAGGGATAACAGAAGGAACAGATATATAATATGCATCAACTATGGACATGAATATTTCATAGGTTACACACAAATACTCATTTTTTTCTAATTATTCTCAGAAAGCAACTTCACCCCAATGATTTATTCTAAAACAAAACAAAACAAAAAAACAGCAGCTACATTCAAGATATATGTTTTTTCAGTTCAGTTCAGTTCAGTCGCTCAGTCATGTCTGACTCTTTGCGACCCCATGAACAGCACGCCAGGCCTCCCTGTCCATCACCAACTTCTGGAGTTTACTCAAACTCATGTCTATTGAGTCGGTGATGCCATCCAGCCATCTCATCTTCTGTTGTCCCTTCTCCTCCCGCCCTCAATCTTTCCCAGCATCAGGGTCTTTCCAAATGAGTTAGTTCTTTGCATCAGGTGGCCAAACTATTGGAGTTTCAGCTTCAGCATCAGTCCTTCCAATGAACACCCAGGACTGATCTCCTTTAGGATTGACTAGTTGGATCTCCTTGCAGTCCAAGGGACTCTCAAGAGTCTTCTCCAACACCACAGTTCAAAAGCATCAGTTCTTCGGCGCTCAGCTTTCTTTATAGTCCAACTCTCACATCCATACATGACTACTGGATAAACCATAGCCTTGACTAGACAGACCTTTGTTGTCAAAGTAATGTCTCTGCTTTTTAATATGCTGTCTAGGTTGGTCATAACTTTCCTTCCAAGGAGTAAGTGTCTTTTAATTTCATGGCTGTAATCACCATCTGCAGTGATCTTGGAGCACCAAAAAATAAAGTCTGACCTGTTTCCACTGTTTCCCCATCTATTTCCCATGAAGTGATGGGACCAGATGCCATGATCTTAGTTTTCTGAATGTTGAGTTTTAAGCCAAATTTTTCACTTTCCTCTTTCACTTTCATCAAGAGGCTCTTTAGTTCTTCTTCACTTTCTGCCATAAGGGTGGTGTCATCTGCATATCCGAGGTTATTGATATTTCTCCTGGCAATCTTGATTCCAGCTTGTGCTTCCTCCAGCCCAGCATTTCTCATGATGTACTCTGCATAGAAGTTAAATAGGCAGGGTGACAGTATACAGCCTTGACATACTCCTTTTCCTATTTGGAACCAGTCTATTGTTCCATGTTCAGTTCTAACTGTTGCTTCCTGACCTGCATATAGGTTTCTCAAGAGGCATGTCAGGTGGTCTGGTATTCCCATCTCTTTCAGAATTTTCCACAGTGTATTGTGATCCACACAGTCAAAGGCTTTGGCATAGTCAATAATGCAGAAATACATGTTTTTCTGGAACTCTCTTGCTTTTTTGATGATCCAGCGGATGTTGGCAATTTGATATGTTTTTTAGTCTACCTTAAAAACATATTTTAGGGGGTAAAAGTCAACTGTGAAATATCCACTCCATGTAAGCTTCATGTCAGCAGGGATTGCTATTTCCCTTGATCACCACTATATCTCAGGACTAAGAATAGTGTCTGACAAACAGCAGGAGCTCAATAAATACTGACTGAATAATGGATAAAATATAGAGCATAAGATATAACTTATTAGACCTTAAATTTTCACAAGTTTGAGCCCTTTTGTACATACAGCATAAAATTGTACATAACAGTCTAATATCATCTCAAGGGTTTTACAATTAGCTACTCACTTTTGGTCTTCTGGGAAGGAGATTCAACAGGAGATGAAATACGTGTTTCTTGTGTCATATCTTCCTGTATGTGTTCTTCAAGGACTGTTGGTCTTCCCACGCCTTCTAAATATTCTGTGTATATAAGTTTTTGAAATTACATACTTGAATTCATATATGTTAAAAAACCTTAACTTGGTTTTACTTTGATGGTTACTTTTTCAGTTATTTCTTCATATCCTAAGTTTTTCAAAAAAAACTTCAAAAAACCAAACTGAAAGATCTTCATGATGAACTATTAATTTAAAGCTTTTTAATTAAAACAAAAAAAAATATTTCAAAAAAAAAAAAATATTTCAAGAGAGACTCGTGAATCCTTTTCATGAAAAGTAAACTTTTGTCACATTCTTTCCTTAAAAATATATGTACCGGTTGAAGATACAATAACATCCTTGGTTTCCTTAAATATATTCTATCTGTAGGTTTAAAACTCTCTGATGCTTTGAATAGACCATGTCCATAAGCAGGGATATAAAATTTAGATGTATAAAACAACCAGTCAGGTAACATAAATAAATGAAGTGGGATAAGCTTAATTTGCAATGGTGTTACATCTTGTGAGATAAACATAATTGCATATTGAACTTTAGTTCAACAACAACAAAAAATGTTTTTTGCATTATTCTTGAAGCAGTGTTCTGCACTCAGCACCTCACTCATTTTTCCAACTTTGATGAGGACATAGTAATAATAAAACTTAAATATTGCTTTCTATACACTCAGCACTGTTTTAAGTATTTGATATAAATTAACTCATTTGATCTTCACAAAACTATGACACAGGCACTATTATTATCTCAGCTTTAAAGATGAAAACCAAAGGGGAAGGATTATTAACTTGGCCATGTTTATTCAGATAGTAAGTAGCAAACATAGATAGATATAAGAAACATCTCACTTTTCTCTCAATCATAAAGAAAACAGCATCTGAATGCAAGGATATATGTCAACTAACATTTAATCTCAATGATACAGAAAAAAACAGAAAGCCTGCAGAGCCTGGTAAACCAGAGAACAGATGCACCATCTAAAGTTCAGCCACGAAGCAAAATGAAAGCTTGCATTTTTTGAGAAATCAAACCCTGGAGTGTTATCTGAAATCCTAGATTTTTAAGTGCTTAAAGCTAATTCAATTTTACAGAAACACAGCATGAGCCAAAAGTATGTGATCTAAACAAGTTATATCTGCTATCGCCCAAAAGGCATTCATCACAGTTTGTAGCCTCTAAGGGATTAAGTCAATAGACTCCTCCCCAAAGGTATCTTTTACTTCTGTTTCTTTGTTCAGAAGGCACCCCTTTTTTCCTTAAAATTCAGTTAAGACACTTTGTGCTTTCATGCCAACCACCTGTGTCTTCATGTTATCCAAATAGTTTCTACCTAAGAGCAATTCTACTAAGCAAATTCTGCTAGGAAAAGAAAGCAACATATGGCATTCTATCATTACAATTTTTGGCCCAGGCAGTAATTTTACCTACTATAAATTGTATTTACTGCAATGACAAACTTTTTCATAAGATAGTAAATGTGCCAGTGATTGAACATCAGGAATGCAGAGAATATAATGTGTTCACATTCTAAAATTTGACAATAACTATAAAAACTCAAAGAAGTAGCAAATACTCTATCACAAATTTACATACCTAATGAACAAATCATGACTATTTAAGAGAACACCTGTATAATAACATTTTCATCTAAGTTAAACCAATTCAATGTGTTAAAAGTGTCTGTAATTATGTCATGCCCCCTTTTCAGTGGACAGCATTTATTTGCTTCTCCCAAAACATATATTAAGCACAAGTCTCAGTTTATTTTAACTTCAGTTAGAGGCAAAAATCAAAAATGAAATACAAAGTGCCTAGAGGGCAAAAACTGATTTAAAGGTTGCATACCACTCTTTTATTTTTCAGCTTTCATTCAACTTGATTTTAATTTGAATTAGTATGAAGAATCATACTTGTATTCTTCTCTGATTTATCTCTATAGCACTTGACTAGCAATTAACTTCTTTATTAATAAGAAAAGTGTAGAGGTTGAAGTTTCCTGAGAGGTTTTGGAAAATAAAGAGAGAAAAGAACATCATGACCTCCTGTAATGAGTCCGTTCTTTCCCTCTTTGGTCTTTGTTGACTCCTGTATCTACATGTCTCCTGCCCGACTTGGTTTTAATTCATCTGTCTTCCTGAAAGACAAAGCTGCTCTTCAGCGTCTCAGCTGATATCCTATGAGACCCACCCCACTGCCCTTTGTTACACTTGCAGCCAATCTATAATGACTGTGGGGTAATCCGCACTGAGCAGTGTAGGAGCTAAAAGCAAAGCAAAGAAAAATATCCGCATGTTTAAGGGAACACACTGCACGTCAGGCCTGACCACCGAGCAAAAAGAGAAAGTCAGATGAGGAACTATGCATCCTGCAAATGAAGCAATGGTACCCAGATGGTGGTCAAACCTTAAGTAGATCTATTTTAATAACCGAAACTAACTATAGATATACTCAAATGATATTTATTAACCCATAGGCTGGCAAGACTGAATTATCTTGTATTACTGGATTTGGTAGCAAATAATCTGTATTCTTTCAACGAAGGACAATTTTGTTGTTGTTAACTCAGCATTTATATACCAATTCTACCACTTGGAATAGGATATATGTTTGAGCAAATCACTTAGCTTCCTGGAGCTTCAATTTCCCTCATGTGCAAAAAGAAGAATAATAATATTTGATTGATCTACCTCACAGTTATAGAAATCAGGCAAAATAATAGAAAATCCATTATTCAAATGTAAGATAATACCTCAGCATCACCACTTTATAGCCCTAATACCTTCAAGTTCATAACTATATATTTATTACAAGGGTTTAATTAAAAATACTTTTTAATATCAAGTGAGTGAAAAAAATATTTTAACAGTTGAAAAACAAATAAAACATTAAAAGGTATTCATTATTCTTTAGTTTAAGTCTACCAGAAAAAAATGCAAATAGTAACTTCATTCAAAAGTAAATGTTAACTCGAAACTCAAGAGAAAACTAGGACAGTTTTAATTTAATCTTAACTGTAAGGCAAACTCATCCATCATTCAATACTATTTACCTTGTAAGAGAGTTGCAATCTGGAGAGATTTCTGAGATGGATGTTCTTTCAAAATGTCTAAGACAGTTCTACCTAAGCTATCTTTTATGTTGGCATCAATTCCTGAAAGAAAAAGAAAAACCCACTAGATGTACACAGTGGAGTATCACCAGAAGATGCTGTCAACAAATAAAGGCACTAATTTCAAAAGTACACAAACAAAGCACTTAAGGCAGTTTTTTTTTTTTACTTAAGCCCTACACACACACACACACACACACACACACGATTTTAGTAAGAAAGAAGACGGAAGTCTACTGATTCCAAAGATTTGGAACATTTTTGATAATGAATTAGCTCTTCATTTGATAATGAATTAACACTGACTCAAACATTAACTTTTCAGATTACAGCTATTTTAGGTTATAACTACTTAACTAAATTGTAGACTATCAAGTTGAAAAATATTAGAATGTAAATTCCTAAAGTATAAAAGTCATGTAATTTATATATTCTTTAATGTATGATCAAAATAACAATAATGTACCATGTAAGCAATATAACAGCAGTCTTAGAATACTTTAGCATTCACAGAAGTTGAAAAAGTAGGACTATTTTTAATTATTGTCCAAATACTAAGTCAAATATTCCACATTTATTTATACAAGATTATATTCAATATCAGCAATACTCATCAAACACCTGATGAGAACATTTCCTAATGTGTGTAACTGAAATACCTTTGGAATCCTTTTAATTCCAAAAATATTTATGGTAAAGAGTTTAATGTAGCAAATAGCAAAAATCTCTATAAACTTCCCAAATTTCTAATTGCAAACAAAAGCCAGTTTTCAGGATCTGGCCTCAAAAGTTATTCATTATAATAAAATTATTAAATATTTGCTTAAATTTGCATGGAAATGTGTTACCAGCACACATTTAATTGATTACCTCATTTATTATATCACTGCATTACATATCAAAGTTACATATACATGAAATTTCAACTTTGCCTAAGAACAATCACAATGCAACAGTCTGCTAATACTTTTAACATTTTTACTGAGGAAAATAAACACGTCAAATATAGTTTACAACATAGAAGACTCATACATATTGTTCACAAGCATGAATTTGAATCTATACCTTTTGATCTTAAAAAATAAATCTGACCTCGGTTTCAATTTTACTTCACTCACAATACACATATGGAGACAAACAAGCCTACTTTGTTGTTCCTTCAGAGTCTTCCCTCTAAAAGGTTCCCTTTAAATCACTGAAGCTTACCAACAGCAGCTACTCAGCTGATGAATTAACTGGGCTTCCCTCATATCTCAGTTGGTAAAGAATCTGCCTGCAATGCAGAAGACCCTGGTTCGATTCCTGGGTCAGGGAAATCCCCTGGAGAAGGGATAGGCTACCCACTCCAGTATTCTTGAGCTTCCTTTGTGGCTCAGCTGGTAAAGAATCTGCCTGCAATGAAGGAGACCTGGGTTCCATCCCTGGGTTGGGAAGATCCCCTGAGAAGAAAAAGGCTACCCACTTCAGTATTCTGGCCTGGAGAATTCCATAAACTGTGTAGTCCATGGCGTCACAAAGAGTGGGACACGACTGAGTGACTTTCACTTTAATCCACTTTAATGATGAATTAACTAGAAGGAAAATTCACCTTAAGGATAGGGAACTCTAATTTCTGTTTACCACTGTTAACAATATAAAAACCTAGGGAAAATTGTATATTATTTAATAAATCAAGCAATTGTCACAGCTTCACATGGATCAATTCCTCCTTCCTATAGAAGGCAGAGATTTTCTCCCTCTTTTGGTAGTTTCTCTAATATATTTCAATATGATTTAAAAACAGAAAATGATCACTTCTAAAAAGCTTTTGATTAAAGAAGCTATTGAAAAGGAAGATGAACATTTATATCAGTTTTTTTCCTTAACACTGAGACTCAATTCTACATGGTTCTACATACATACAATTTAGAGTGAAGTAAAAAGGGTAATGTGGGGTGGGGTGGATTGCGTCATTTTCCTTTGTCCACTTCTGGAGTACAGATAGTTTTTGGCAAGATAAGCTCCATGGAGAATTATTATAGTTACCTGTTTCTAACAGAACTCGCACAACATCCACTTTTCCAAACAAAGCTGCTTCATGGAGTGCACTCCCTTTTTCTGTCTAGAAAAAAAGAAGAAGAAGGAAAAAGATTAGGAAAGCTAAGGTTAAAAAAATTATATCCTTTTATGCATTCATGGGGTCGCAAAGAATCGGACACGACTGAGTGACTGAACTGAACTGAACTGATGCATTCATACATATTGTTTGTAATCTTAGCACTCCCTGACAGAAGAGGAGTGTGGAATAAAGAAGATTCTAAAAACAAAATCCAAAAGCTTGAGTTTGTGAAATATCTGTGCTTTGTGTAGCCATTTGACCTTGTCATGTTTATAAATCACTCATCTTCTTTCACCCTCAGTCGTTCTCAGATATAAGAGTAGTAATGCCTCCCTCACGAGGCTTTTGTGACTATCCAGTGAGCTCATGCAATTCAACATGCATTAATTAAATACCAGCTTTACACCAAGAATAGTTAAGGGGTGTTCTGAGGTATGGAAATATGATCCTGACTCTTGTACATTTACATTCTATCAGAGGAGACAGATGTATAAATAAATATTAATGGCAAATAAAATCACAACAATTTAATGTGGCTTAAAAAACCTAGAAAATATTCTCCTTCCTTTCCTTTCCATATCCTCTCTTGTCTATCCCAACTCTCCCCAGACCTTCTGTACCTTATTCATGCTCCAAGCATACTAAATATTTCATCAGTATCATTCCCTTGTTTTCTTCCCCAAGAATCTCAAAAGCTGGTCCCTCTGCCTGGTAGGATAGAACTCCTAGTCCTCTTTACCTCTCCATCACCTATACCACCAGTTCTCAATCTTCAGCCTGAGTCAGAGTCACCTAGAGAGCTTGCTGACCAGATTTCTGGGCACCACCATGAGCTCTGGCTCAGTCACCTGGGATGCGTGTGTGCGTGTTATGTCGCTTCAGTTGTTTCCAACTCTGTGCGACCCTATGGACTGTAGCCTTCCAGGCTCCTGTGTTCATGGGATTCTGCAGGTAAGAATACTGGTGTGGGGTGCCATGCCCTCTTCCAGGGGATCTTCCCGACCCAGAGATAAACCCACAGCTTACATCTCCTGCTTTGGCAGGCAGGTTCTTTAACTCTAGCGCCACATGGGAGGCCCCAATAACAAGGGTCTAGGGAGTACAATTGAGAACCACAGACCTACACTACATATCAAATCTTAGTTTAAATATAATTTCACTCAGGAAGTATTGCTTGCCCCTAAAGTGCAGTACTTTCCCTGTGTGTTCCACATCAATCTAATCTTCCTCATCATAGCACTTATAGTACTACCTTATAATGTTATATGATTATCTATTTCCTTTAATAAACTGTAAGTTTAGTGGAAATGTAGACCATATCTATTTTTCCATCATGGTATCACCAATGCCTAAAAAGTACCATATCTCAGAATATTCTTCAACTATTCTTGGCATAGAGTTAGTATGAAAATTAAGAATTATTTTGAGGGTAGAAGGAGGGAGGAACATAACAGAGAAGACAAGAATTTGTGAGCACTGCAGGGAAAGATTGGTTTCTGCTCTGAGGATGATCAAGGAAGATTTTAAGAGAAAGTTTTTCACCTATGCAAATGGTAAAGTTTTAAAAAAAATTTTTTATTGCCCTTAGGTATAGTGATCCTCCCATTATCAGTCATGTACACAAGTACATTATTACAGAAAGAGGCCTGGACTTTAATCAGTAAATCTTAATTCACATTCTGGGTTTATGAGCTATGTGTACTTAGGCAAGTTTATTAGTCTTTGAATCTGATTCCTCATCTCTGTACTGGAACTTAATAGCTCTCAATCCTATAAGATAGCTGTGAGATTTAGATTCTAAACGTGTCAACATATTAAACACAAAGTACATACTCAAAAATTAAAGTCAATTTCATTTCTTTCTTTCATTCACTCAATTTTAGACTGAATTCCTGGTGTATGTCAAGCTGTGTGCTAAATACTGGAATAAAGGAAACAATTACTAAGAAGACCACACATAACTGCCATCTAGTAATAATTTTTCATGTGGAAAGCCCTCAAGTTAGAATGAGGTTAGAGAGTAGGGCTTATATCCCTTCATATTTCCCAAGAGTGTGGCAGGATACTTTAAATTTAGTAGTTAGAAAAATACATGTGGACCATTTGCCTGATTTTAAAATGTTAGTATTTCTTCCTGTAAATTTAACATGTAATTAAGATGTAAATTTTAACATCTGATCTCAAAGCAAAGCAAAAACACCACTGTTTTGGGAGCACAGCGACAAGAAGACTCACTTGACAGCTGACGTCCATCCCCGCCTCCAGCAGCACTTGAACGACTGCCTTGTGACCATTGCGTGCAGCAAGGTGCAGTGGCGTATGCTTTCGGGTGTTGCAGCTCATTAAGTTAGGGTGTGCACTGATGATCATTTTGACCACTCTAAGCCGTCCATAGAGGGCTGCCAGGTCCAGAGGCGTTTCCAGCTTGCTGTTTCTGATGGTAGGATCGGTGAGTTCTTCCAGGAGAACAGCCACTACCTCCGAGTGTCCGTACTGAGCTGCACAATGTAGGGCAGTTTCATTTTCATTGTTCTGTTAAGACAAAGACAGACAGTCCAAGTTTTCAGAAATTCAATTTGTTATGAAAACCTAAACACAGTAATTTAAAACCTGAGGGTTCTAGAGAGCAAGGGAGGATGTCATCATCACAGTCACCATCATAGCTAATACTAGGTGCAGAGCACACACCGTTGCATTTCATGTGTGCTTACTTATTTAATCCTCATTGCTGGCCTGTGTGTGTGCTCAGTCATGTCAGACTCTTTGTGACCCCATGGGTTATAGACCACCACGCTCCTCTGTCCATAGGATTTTTCAGGCAAGAACACTGGAGTGGGTTGCTATTTCCTCCTCAAGGGGATCTTTCCAACCAGGGATTGAGCCCGTTTCTCCTGCAAGTATCCTGCATTGCAGCTGGATCTTTACCACTGAGCCACTGGAGAAGCCCCTAATCCTCACTAGGAGATAAATAGTACTGTCATTGTTCCCATTTTACAGATGAGGAAACTGAGGTAATGTATAGTTGAATAAGTAGCTGTTACACAGCCTTATACAGCCATTTAGTATTGGAGCCAGGATTTGAACCTAAATAGCCTAGACCCAAAGTTGGTACCTTTAATAACATCTTCTGCAGCAACTGTTATGACTACCATTTGCTCAGTGTCTAAAAACTTTACATATATTGTCTCCCTTAACCCTTATAAATGATCCTACAGGACTAATATTAACATCTCCACTTCATGGGTGAGGAAACTAAAATACAAAAAGACTAAACTACATGTCCATGGAGAATCAGGATCTTTTGGAACCTGTATCATAAGAATCCAAAACCTATTTATGCTTTTTCCATTGTACCACACTGCCTACCATGTTTTTCTACACTGTCAAGGAAGAAAAACAGAAAATGAACGATCTGAAAGCAGAATTTCTATGGATTTTGCCCAAAAGAACACTAATTGAGTTGAAATAGGAAGTAGTTGCTTAGACAGCTGTTCTAAGCGTTCAAATCCAAACAAATGTTACTGTAACTCAGTCTTGCTCTGGATAATAAAACAATGCAGGTAAGTAAGCTTAGAGTAGACAGTATATTTTAAAACTTAAAAAGAGGAGTGACAAGGGGGAAAAAAGTTTCTTACTATTTTACTTTCCAAAAAATATCAGGAGAGGGCCTTTGAAGGCCAAACTCAGATGAAAAACATACTCTTTAAAGACAGTCAATAAAAAGTTATGATCTGATAGATGGGGAATCCAGAGGGAGATATTGTTTTTTCTAGCATTTTGAGGATGCCATTCCTATTCTTAGTTTAAATGTGTCACCATAGTCTTCTTCCTCACAGAGACTTAGAACATAGAGGCTTACACTCCCTGATTTTATTATCTGGTCAAGTTTAATAAACATGATTTAAAAATCAATCTTATTACTTTAAACCATGAAAATGATATAGAAATATGCCTCCTGACTGAACCAAATTTCCCATTGGTTGAAAAGAGATTACTTCTCATTTTTAAAAATACAGCACCTCTTTGAGGAATAGAAAAGTGAATTATGAAACAAATCCTCAAAGACCTCTCTACCTTGCAAAGGCCTGAGCCTAGGAAATAATAGAAAATTTCAGTTTTGCTCTTATAAACTCCAATTATCACTATTCAGATCTCAAAAAAAAATATTTCAATCATTCCAGACTTAGGAGAAAATGTTCATAGAGTTTATCCATAATATCTAAGACACACTTGGTTTGTCACATCAGTGAAGACCACAATTGTGGTATCTTTAGAGAAACCACGGTTGTATACTCATATACATAATCACTAGTGGTCTAAAAAAATCCAATTTGAAATAAATAGGCTGCAATAACATACTAATTAATAATTGTCAGTATATCTACACTCTGTTGTTGTTCAGTCACTAAGTCGTGTCCGACTCTTTGCAACCCCATGGACTTCAGCATGCCAGGTTTCCCTGTCCTTCACTATTTCCCAGAGACTGCTCAAACTCATGTCCATTGAGTCGGTGATGCCATCCAACCATCTCATCCTCTGCTGCCCCCTTCTCCTTTTGCCTTCAATCTTTCCCAGCATCAGGGCCTTTTCCAATGAATCAGCTCTTCACATCAGGTATTGGAGTTTCAATACTTCACCAAAGTATTGGAGTTTCAGCTTCAGATCAGTCCTTCCAATGAATACTCAGAGTTGATTTCCTTTAGGATTGACTGATTTGATCTCTTTGCAGTCCAAGGGATTCTTAAGTCTTCTCCAGCACCTCAGATCAAAAGTATCAATTCTTCAGATGTCTACATTAAACATTCTTGAACTGTTTTGAATTTCTTCTTCTTTATCAGATAAGTGTTCTCTAAAAAATTAGGACAATTCCAGACAATGGGTGGCAGTATGAAACTGGCTTTACAAAAGCTATTTACCAAAGGCCTTACTTCAAAGTAACACTAATGGAAACTATCTAATACTAGCTGGATTTGAAGTTTTGATGAATGCAAAGTTTGAAGTTTTGGTGAATATACTTTTTAGAAAAGGTTCCTCTGGTTTTTGTCCTAATGCAAAAATAAAGAGAAAAAGAAGAGAAGATGGAAGAAAAGAAAAGAGGGAAGAAAGACAGGAGGGAAATGAATATACAAAGAAATATAAATTGAAAACATACATAACAGAAAAAGAAATAATAAATGAAGTGACAAAAGACAGGAAAGATGTGGCAATTATAAAAACAATAATTAGGGCACAGTCCACTTTGTTTTCAAAATTATTTCACTCTAAAATGACCACTAATTCTAGGGCAGCATAAAATGGTGACCCAGGTTGAAGTGCTAACATGTATTTATTAGCAACAGTAAATCATTCCATCTCTCTGGACCTATCTTACTATAAAATTAGAATATTATCTTCCCTATAACCTTAGAATACAACTAATAAATCAAAGGTGATAACATAGGAAAATGCCTTATAAACTTAAAATATTAAAACATAAGTTAGAATTATTTTGAAAGAAAGCTGTATAATAAACCAAAGTTAGCATTCAGAAATCAGAATGAAGCCCTGATGATTATGCATAATTTTAACATCATAACATAATGTTATGTTATGTTATGTTGTGGTACTGGTTATAAGCTTGGGCTTTGGATCAGAAAAACCTGAGTTCAAGTACTAATTGCATTTCTTAGCAGCTGGGATATCAAGAAGTTACTTAGTCTTTCTAAGGTGGTTTCCTCATATATGAAGCAGGAACAGTAAGTAATACCTACCTCATTAGGCAATGGTAGAGCTTAGAAAGATAATGTAGATGAAGTACTATGCACAATGCCTGGCATATAGTAAGCACTCCATAAGTGATAGGGTCTATGATGTAAAACCAGTATACTATTGTGGACAGCTCTGAAATCATAGAGATCTGAGTCCAAGTCTCAGTTTAAGTCACTCAGTAATGTGTGAACTTACATGTGTTACTTAGCTTTACTGAGCCTGATTTCCTGTCTATAAAATGGAAGTGATAACAATCACTTCAGAGAATTGCAAGAATTAATTAAATAACATATTGTAGGTAAAACTGCCCAGTTATCATAAGTCTCAGTTAATGTTCATTATCATTTTCATTCCTGCCCTCTATTGCTTAAATACATAAAGGTATATAATTAATTAGTATACTTCTGTCCCATTTGGGGAGGGCGTGGGAAATAAAGCTAAAATCAAAATTTACCTATGAAAACAAAATTCCTACATCAGAAACTTTTAGAAGAAATAACATTGAATGAGAGATCTATGTCAGTACTAAAGGAGTATGTACATAATAACAAACAAAAAATATGTAAAAAAAATGGTATTAAAAATCTCAAAAAATTTCTACTCCTTTATAATAGAAACCACAACATAAAGAATTGAAAAAAGAATTTTGAAGTCCAATCTCCTTAAAAAAAAATTTTTTTTTATTTAAACTGACATATTCAACATCATAGAAAATAACAGTTTCTCTATGCTATTTAAAATCTTCAACATTCAAATGTAAATGTTGGTTAGGGTTAGCGTTTTTTTCCTTCTTTTCATGTCATTTAAAAAATATTGTTTGTAGAAACTAATACTCCATTGTTTCACCTTGGTTTGTTTTTCCATCTTACTACTTTAGGTTTGCTTTGGGCATTCAGTTTTAAGAATAACCACCAGATGGCTCATCCCACCGATGATCTTTTAACTTGGTTTTCTGAGGAACAGGCAGCATTCTCATAAATTTCCTTTTTAGAATGATAAATAAAGACAGCCATATCCATCATTTCATAAAGACTTGAATTCACTATTCTCATAAAAATATCCTGCATTTTGTAACATGAAAACATAGACATTTCATTGTGATATATATTAACAAGACATTTTTCCAATTAATAAAACATTTTTCCTGATTAGTTCTTTACACAACTACATTTTGATGTAAGAAAAATATTATATCTTCTTCCCTTTGCTGTATACAGCTAGCAAGTATTCATTTTTAATATGAATTTCAGTCAAGTGTCTGCAAAGTCTGTACCCATATGAACAATATGCTAATTGTACTATATTAGCCGTGTTTGCCCTAGACTAACCTCCTTGCATCCATACTGGACAGCGGCCAACCTGCAGCTTAATACCCTGTTTGTAATTCAATTGTTGGGCTGCATGCTGGTTTTCAAATATAGTTTTACAAAATGGGAACAGTAGGGGGCATGCAGAGCTCATTTGTTATCACACTGTACTAGAGGACTGTATTTTACTTTCTGGAATGTGTGGTCTTATTTATTTAGAACAATGAGAATGGCATTATTTTTAAATATATATGCATTAAGTGTAACATGGATACTATGTAGTGCAAATATTCTGACTATCTGTCAGTTTCATCCTGCTGCTGTGTTTTACTGAACTTACTCTAGGCAAACGTGTGTGTGTGTGTGTATGTGTCTAGCAACTGTATACACTGTATTTGCATTTTAATTCACAAAATAGCACTTAATATAAAAGTGCTATGTAAATGGTAAAGTATTATGCAAATGATAGCTATCATCATTGTTCTAGCATTTAAAATTTTATAAGAAAAGCTACTTTTACATTATGAATGTAAATTCTGTTCTATCTTTAAATATTCAATAATTATAAAATGGATTCTCATGGTAAAGCAGGCAAAAATACTAGAACTACTTCTTTTATGCGGGATTTTCTTATGAACAAATATCTTTACAAATGTGCAACTTAGTGCCAATGTACCTATAAAGAAATGTCAAAGAAGTTTTCAAATATCTCCTTTAGCAAATTCAGCAGTAGGATGATCTTTGGCAGGGTAAAGACAGAAATAATCAATTTTTCAGTGTGGCTTTGACTTCACAAAACTCTCAAAAATCACAGCATGAGCAAATACTTGACAAATGCACCTGTTCATTGACTCTGGAATGCGATGGTCCATGATGAATAAGAATCTTCACAATTTCCACATCTCCCTTCCAGGCAGCCAGGTGAATAGGAAAATAACCTTTGTTGTCTGCTACATTTGTTGAGGCCTCATATTGAAGCAGTTTGAGAACTATGTCCCTAAGAAGGAAAAAAAAATACAACAGAAGAAAATATGCTGAACAATACAGCTACTATTAGACAGATAATCATAAAAGTATATTAGTTACCGACTGGAAATTTAGAGTTATCATTCAGGTACTGAGACATACAATTGGGTTTAAGAGTTTGCCTATTCAACATTTGGTGGCTATTTTACTTACCTGGAACAAACTACCACCACACACACACACACAGACAGCATTCATTGACTGACCCATGCAAGTACTAGAGATCTTTTGGGCAAAATTTATCTAATTTTATTAACTAAACGAATTTAGTAGAATAACTTAAAAGTATACCTCTTCACATCTTTTTTAAAAACAGAGTATTCCCAGATAACTTATATCTGAGATTTAGTCTGGAGGAAGAGTTGAGGTGCAAGCAAACACCCTGTTTACGAACAAAAAGTTATCATCCTGCTAAAAGACATTCAGGAAATTATACATTATTCTGATAGAGAAGTGGAATAAAGGATTGAAGAGTCATATAAAAGAGAAAGCAGCACAGTAGGAGAGACCCTGAAAGGTCGAAAAAAAATTAATAACTTTCAGCCATGGCACAGAACATACTTTGAATGTGTGTTGTTTATACTTGTATACTCTTTCACTTTCCTCCTCCAAGTCTAAGAAATTATTTTAAGAGGGAAATTCATTTATGAGACAAGTTCTATCACTGACACAATTATTCTAATCATAAGATTTCAGAGAAAAATAAACTTCATTTTAACATCTTTTCTAAAAATAGTATTATTTTATAAGCCCTGAATTTAAAGGACTTGAATGTAAAGTACCAGTTATGCAACTGAAAGTATTAGTTGCTCAGTCGTGTCTGACTCTTTGCGACCCCATGGACTGTAGCCCACCAGGCTCCTCTGCCCATAGAATTTTCCAGGCAAGAATACTGGAGTGGATTGCCATTCCCTTCTCCAGGGGATCTTGCCAACCCAGGGATAGCGGTCGAACACAGAGATCGAACCCAGGTTTTGCATTACAGGCAGATTCTTTACCATATGAGCCACCAAGAAATCCCAGCTATGCAAACTACCAATAATATGACCGCTAGAGTATCGATTAGTCTTATTTTTCTTCTTTCCTGTAGAAAATAATAATAATAGTGCCTATTGCTCAACACTGGTAAGAACATTAAATGAGAACATAAAAGAGAAGTCATTCAATGAATAGTAAAACACTATACAAATATTAGTTCTTGCCCCAAGTAAAAATAAAATTCTTTAAAAGTAAAACTGCTTCCTTCAAGTCACCTTTGGAAAAAACAGTTTGAAAATCAGAAGGAAATCTGAAGTTTGCCCAGTTTCTATGCTTCTTCTCACCTCTCCACCACTAAGAGTTGTTATATAAGCTCTTCCATTCTCAGATAAGTAACCTACAAAGTGGTGAAAAGGATTCAGTATTTGAGAATAACAAAAGCAGTGAAGAATCAGAATATCTGGTTTGAAGTCTTAACTCTCTAATACTTAGTAACTTGGTGTGTGTGTGCGTGCCTGTGTGTGCTCAGTCGCTTCAGTCGTGTCTCTTTTTTTTTTTAATTAATTAATTTATTTTACTTGGAGGCTAATTTCTCACAATACTGTAGTGGTTTTTGCCATACACTGATATGAATCAGCCACGGGTGTACATGTGTTCCCCATCCTGAACCCCCCACCCACCTCCCCACCATCCCATCCCTCAGGGTCATCCCAGTGCACCAGCCCTGAGCACACTGTCTCATGCATCCAACCTGGACTGGCGATCTATTTCGCATATGGTAATATACATGTTTCAATACTATTCTCTCAAATCATCCCACCCTCGCCTTCTCCTATAGAATCCAAAAGTCTGTTCTTTATCTGTGTGTCTTTTGCTGTCTCACATATAGGGTTATCGTTATCATCTTTCTAAATTCCATATATATGCATTAATATACTGTATTGGTATTTTTCTTTCTGACTTACTTCACTCTGTATAATAAGCTCCAGTTTCATCCACCTCATTAGAACTGATTCAAATGCATTCTTTTTAATAGCTGAGTAATATTCCATTGTGTATATGTACCACAGCTTTCTTATCCATTTGTCTGCTGATGGACATTTAGGTTGATTCTATGTCCTAGCTATTGTAAACAGTGCTGCAATGAACATTGGGGTACATGTGTCTCTTTCAATTCTGGTTTCCTTGGTGTGTATGCCCAGCAGTGGGAGTGGTGGGTCGTATGGCAGTTCTATTTCCAGTTTTTTAAGGAATCTCCACACTGTTCTCCATAGTGGCTGTACTAGTTTGCATTCCCACCAACAGTGTAAGAAGGTTCCCTTTTCTCTGCACCCTCTCCAGCATTTATTGTTTGTAGACCTTTTAATAGCAGCCATTCTGACCAGCGTGAGATGGTACCTCATTGAGGTTTTGATTTGCATTTCTCTGATAATGAGTGATGTTGAGCATCTTTTCATGTGTTTGTTAGCCATCTGTATGTCTTCTTTGGAGAAATGTTTGTTTAGTTCTTTGGCCCATTTTTTGGTTGGGTCATTTATTTTTCTGAAATTGAGCTGCAGGAGCTGCTTGTATATTTTTGAGATTAATTCTTTGTCAGTTGCTTCATTTGCTAGTATTTTCTCCCATTCAGAAGGCTGTCTTTTCACCTTGCTTATAGTTTCCTTTGTTGTGCAAAAGCTTTTAAGTTTAATTAGGTCCCATTTGTTTATTTTTGCTTTTATTTCCATTACTCTGGGAGGTGGGTAATAGATGATCCTGCTGTGATTTATGTCAGAGAGTGTTTTGCCTATGTTTTCCTCTAGGAGTTTTATAATTTCTGGTCTTACATTTAGATCTTTAATCCATTTTGAGTTTATTTTTGCGTATGGTATTAGAAAGTGTTCTAGTTTCATTCTTCCACTGCTGGTTGACCAGTTTTCCCAGCACCACTTGTTGAAGAGATTGTTTTTTCTCCATTGTATATTCTTGCCTCCTTTGTCAAAGATAAGGTGTCCATAGGTGCATTGATTTATCTCTGGGCTTTCTACTTGTTCCATTGATCTACATGTCTGTCTTTGTGCCAGTACCATGCTGTCTTTATGACTGTGGCTTTGTAGTATAGTCTGACATCAGGCATGTTGATTCCTCCAGTTCCATTCTTCTTTCTCAAGATTGCTTGGCTATTCAAGTTTTTTTGTTTTTTGTATTTCCATACAAATTGTGAAATTATTTGTTCTAGTTCTCTGAAAAATACCATTGGTAGCTTGATAGGGATTGCACTGAATCTACAGATTGCTTTGGGTAATACACTCATTTTCACTAGATTGATTCTTCTGATCCATGAACATGGTGTATTTCTCCATCTATTTGGGTCATCTTTGATTTCTTTCATCAGTGTTCTATAATTGTAACCCTATAGACGGTAGCCTGTCAGGCTCCTCTGTCCATGGGATTCTCCAGGCAAAGATACTGGAGTGGGTTGCCATGCCCTCCCCCAGGGGATCTTCCCCATTCAGGGATCAAAGCTGTGTCTTGTGCAGCTCCTGCATTGCAGGCAGATTCTTTACCAACCTTGGACAATTCAAATAACCTCTGTCTCTCTTTCAGACACTGTTAAAATGGAATTTAGAGATTACATACAGCTGCTGGTCTAAAAGAGTTGTGGTATGAATCAAATGGGAAATGAATATTACTGTAAAACTGTATACAGTCAAAAACTATTCTTAAAGCTGTTTGCTGCAATGTCAAACAATTTTTGCCTTCTCTTTTCTTTAACTGAAATATATCAGTATTAAATAAAGGTAAAATAACACCAAAGGAAGCATTGTTAATTACCTGGGAGTGATCAGTAGAATTTAACCTACCAAAAAAAAAAAAAAAGCCTTCTCCAAATACATATATTAAAAAGGGGAAATTATGTGAAGGGTTTTAATTTCATTTTTCATGCCTAAGCAAATCAAAAAGAATTCTGAAACTTCTAAAACATTTCCTTTCTAAGAGGAAAATCTGATGGAGTCATCAATACTATTTTCTTTTACTCTCAAACCATTCAGAATTTCATTTGTTCTTGGGCTTAATTTTTGCTGACATTTTCAAATAATGTGTGTGATATGCATTTATTATGAGGAAGAATTATGATATGGTGAAAAAACTGACCATCTTACTAATTATTTGTATTGTGTAAGTTACTACCACCTAATATCTAAATCAGAAAAGAATAATCTTCATGTTTATAAAATTGTCTTTGGTGAACACCAAGATTCTAAATAAATACTATTATTTATATTTAAGTTTTTAGCTATTTTATTAAATAAATATTCTATAAAATTTATTTTTTAATTTAAATTTATTTAAACTGGTGTCTTCTTATTCAGAGACACCAGTTAATGAACTGGGTGAACTCAGATTTCTAATATAAAAACATAATTTTTGAAATATAAAGTTATATCTTTGATCAAATGAGTGTCTATTGGTCTCACTGAAACTTAAGCAAAATATTAATCAATAAAGTATCATTAATTTTTCTTATGATGTATCCATGTATACCACAGGTAATATGTATTATACAGGCCTTTTTCATCCAGGCTTATCAAGAACAAATTAAATTTCAGGTACTTTCTTTAATGTCTAAACAAGAAGAGTAGTTGTTTTTGGTTTTGGGGGTAGTTGGTTTTGGGGAGGGATATAATTGAAATATAACATGATTTTAGTTTCAAGTGTACAACATAATGATCTGATACATGTATCAATTGGAAACTGATCACCATGATGAGCCTAGTTAACGCCTCTTTTTTACCTTTATTTAAGCTGCATCTTATATCTTCCAAAAGTATCATGAATATGCTGACTGTGCTTGGTTATCTGGCATGAAATATTAAGTTATATTGATGAAAACTGTCTATAAGCTAGCAAGCAGAAAATACCTATACATTAAACATAAAGTGGTAATCTTTCTTACAGCGTTTGACAAAAAATTCTCCAAAACATTAAAATAAATGTAATTGATGAGACCACAGAAAAAATAATTCCATTTCCCAGGAACAAAACAAAATACCCAATTAAGTTTAATGATAATTCAGTTTAAATCACTGCAACATTTTGCAGCTTGAGGTTAAAACTATAATTTCAGGTAAAAATAGGAATTCTAAAAGTATTGATTTTTGCTATCATGTTTAATTTGTTTCATTTTTTGATAGACATATATAATACTTCTGATTAGTATGAAATATCTTTTAAGAAGTTCAGTATACATTCTAAGCAAAATTAAATTAACTGGGAAGATTCAACATTCAAATTTCTTTACCTCAACAGCAAGTTTCCCTATAGTTAACCAAAGAAATTTATTTTATTTCATCTTCCTGTGTTTGTTGTTAAGTCAAAGAATTTTGAAATAAATGCAAATCATCTTCATATGGATGCAATAAACTAATGACATACAAATTATCCATTAATAAACTAATGAAATTCTCAAAGTCATTAAGGCCCTTTTGATTTCAGACTTTCTTGAAGATTTTATTTCTCCTTTTTGGAAATAAAGTTGCAAATATGCTCAACATGGTCAGAAGACTTTAGGACAAGAAACTGCATTTTCTAACTGGAGCTCCTTTATATACTGAATTCACTCTCATAGGTTTATTTCCAGATAGAGTGAATAAAGTCAAATTTTAACTAGTTAATATTTTAATCCAAGAAAGAAGCAATCAACCAAAGATATCTGTAGGTGATTCAAAGAGCAACTTCATGGACTAGATTACATAAATTTTTAGAGGAAGTGCCCTTCTTTCATTAGAAAGTCTATTCTGAGCAAATCAAAGGTATAGTAGATAGTTTACTATCTAGAGTCTAGATTCAATTTGAGATACGATCTTGATTATAGATAATGGAGGATTATCTATAATTAAATCCTTGTCTAGGATTCAAGCATTAATATTTAAAGAATCAAAAGCAAGAACAGAAAATAACCCCACACATATCAAATAACAAGCATATCTCAAAGGTACAATAACAATTTATTACTGACATTTTCCAAAACAGCATCCAAGAATCACAATGTACCCAACATCGTTTAATGAGATGAAACTTAACAAGAAAATAAAACCAGCAATTTTCTAAGAAGAGAGAAATAAGAATGAAATATGAACATACAAATTTAGTAAAACTTCATAGGGATTATTAAAATAAGATTATTATTTTAAAAGACGAAAGAGCAAAGAAAAGAAGGAAAGAGGAAGAGAGGGAAAGAGGAGAGAAGAAAGGAGGGAGTAAGAAAAGGGAGGAGGAAGTGGAGGAAAGGAGAGAGGAAGTTGACTATTTCAGAAGAAATTGCTATTGCTATTCAGAAGAGAATTAATTAAGGCAATAAAATTTGCAAAAGAAATATATGAGAGAGACAATGAATCCCCCATATTTTAAAAAGAAAATGAAGAAAAGATAAAGAAAAGATCTCTAGCCTATCTACTAAAATAATTCATTTACAATCATTGCCAGTTAAATTTATTCTACTGACTGTGCTTTTTCTATCATATAAAAGTAACCATTTTCTCATCTGTAATTACACATGACTCAGGAAATCACCAAGAGTACAATTTCTACTGTGTCCTGATTTGGCTAAGTGGAGATGAATTTTTCATTGTGAAATAATGTATTTCAGGTGTATAAAATGTTGTTCCATTTGTGGGCTAACTAGCAGTGATAAACAAGACTCTCAATAAAACCTACAAAATAGTGAGGATACAGTCTTAATTTTCAGTGTGAAGGCCATAGATTATATATTGGAGGAAAGGGGAAAGCATGTGCCCAAACCAAATGAATAAACTATAAGAATCTGTAACATTTCTTCTAGCTCTATAATTCCATGAACTTCCCTGGTGGCTCAGTCTGTAAAGAAACTGCCTGCAATGCAGGAGACCCAGGTTCAATTCCTGGGCCGGGAAGATCCCCTGGAGGAGGGAATGGCAACCCATTCCAGTATTCTTGCCTGGAGAATCCCATGGACAGAGGAGCCTGGCGGGTTACAGACCATGGGGTCCAAAGAGTTGGACATGACTGAGCAACTAACACTTTCAGCCTAGAAACCATGTTTATGAAAACAATCTACAGTTGATGGATACAACAGCAGCAGGAACAAGGAAAGAAGTGAAGTGTTTCTCTGCTGACCTCTAAGGCTTGCTCGGGAGGAGTACAGCGCAATGCTTCATTACCCACTTGCAGTGAGAGTACCAAGGACAAAGAAAAGGAAAACCATTGTCCTCTGGCTCTGAGGTATATTCTATGACAAGCTTTTATTCTACAAATACCTTTTCTTATGGCAATATTTAAATGAGCATTCCGTGAGAATATACTACTTGATGATAACGGGAGGCAGCCAGAAATACATAATGTAACAGAGAAAAACCAACAGGAAACTAGGACACTGATGTGCATACAGTCACAGAGGGATATAATGTAAATTACAGGTAAAAGTATACACTCAGACTCTAGATACAGCCCCACCTTAATGATTAAGTGGCCACTAGGTCACTTATCCAGCATGGTCTTGTTTCTCCATCTATAAAATAAAAGAAGTAATGAAGGTAGGATAGATAAATGATCTCTAACTTTACAAGTCCTTGATAATTTAAATAATTTAAAATCAAGAATTCTTTCTAGATGAAAATCCAAATTTCAGAACTGTAACATCATAATACCTAACTGAGCCATAAATAACAAAATATTATATCATAAAATGTTATAATTAGAAGGAATATGGTGTATTCAGTACATTTGAACTGAGGCATAAAGAAGTTAATTAAATGGCTCAAGGTCACATAACTTGTAGGGAGGAAGAGATGGGATTAGAATTTTCCTACTTTTTTCCAATACCTGTATGATGACACTAAGTAAAATCTTTCTTTTCTGGGAAAGTAAGAGGGAGGGAATGCCATCTGAGTGGTTTAAAAAAAAAAAAAAAGAAAGCAAAAAAAATTAAAAGAAAAATGATACCTTTAGATGAAAGCAAAGCAGAGATATATAATCTTCAGAGAACATCTGCAATTAAAGCTCTTAAAAGAAATATAGTCAGATCCCTGTCTCTTTATGATAAGCCTAATGACTGCTATTTAATTCACCTAAATTATCCTCACTTTGTACACTGCCGATAAAACTAAAAATTGTGCAAGAGACCTCAGAGAAATATATCTCAGTGGTTAGAACTTCATAGGATGTCACATACAAACCAAAAACGTTTACTTAAAACTTCACTGAAAACCAAGAAAGGGACATTTGGGTACAATATTGTTTTGAGAAATAATGCCAAGCTGAGGTAGAACAAGAAAAGTTGTATAGCTCAAATAGTCAAGCCCAAGATCTTCCGTCCATTATACTTGATAGCTTGTCTTCCCATCTGGGACTGAGAAATATGGTTCCACCAGAGCCACCAAATCCACAACTATGATGGCCAGATAAGTCGACTTGGGCTGATTTAATCGACTTCCCTCCTGATGACTCAGGTATGAAGAAGAATAAATAGCAATTCCTTTAAAAGGTTCAGATGGTAAGGATCTGGACACATTTTCCACTCTAGAGAAGGGTAGCAATATAGCTGAAAAAGACTCGGCAAAATTAAAAGTTCTAAGTTTGATGGTATAAGGTGACATTATATAGAATAAGGACTGGATGAAAAAAATTTAATTTGGGAATCCCAATACTAAGGATCTAAGTGATGAAACATTAAGTTTATGATATTTTACATAATTCAAAGATTCTTCAAACAGAATGATAATGTTCAGTTTATGCAATAAGTTTTAGGGTAAACGTGTCATAATGATAAATAATGACAAAAATGGTAAGGTCCTTGTATGAGAGCTTTAACACCATGAAGTATAATCAAGTATAACTAAGTCCTTTGTGTCTCAGTTCACAGAATGAAAGAAATGTTAAATGCAAAATTAAAAGATAACTAGCAGTAATTTTATTGGAGAAGGAAATGGCAGCCCACTCCAGCGTTCTTGCCTGGAGAATCCCAGGGACGGGGGAGCCTGGTGGGCTGCCGTCTGATGTGACTTAGCAGCAGCAGCAGTAATTTTGGAGGCTTTCTGAGTGGCTCAGTGGTAAAAGAATCCGCTTGCAATGCAGGAGACACAGGTTTGATCCCTGGGTCAGGAAGAACCCCTGGAGAAGGGAATGGCAACCCACTCCAGTGTTCTTGCCTGGGAAATCCCATGGACAGAGGAGCCTGGTGGGCTATGGTCCATAGGGTTGTAAACAGGCAGACATGACTTAGCGACTTAGCATACTATAGTAATTTTAAGGCAGTAATTACCATATTTAAAACAACTGAAGTGAAATGAAATGATCCAGATCTGAAAAGACTACCTTGAATCATTAAAGCAAAGGAAAAACAGATAGGAGGGGAGACACACGAACAAGGTCACCTTTCTTCTGATGAAGGACGACAGAACATTTGACTCATTCAGAGGACTCCTCACACTTTGTCACTAAACCATTAGGTTTCCTGGCTAAAACACTGTCAACAAAATAGTGTTGATGGTTATACATTTTTTCACTCTCCATATCGTAGACTATCACATTGTTTGAAATATAATTCCACAGGTTAAAGAGGTTTAAAACCTGAGAGACCATCCATGAATGACAAAGAGAAAGCATTTTAGCTTAGTTTGAGGATTTCAAAGAGGTTTGTGGAAGTGGCCATGGCTTATAAGAGCAAGACTCTACTAAAAGAGTTCATTCTTAGTGAATAACCCTATAATTTGTGAAGACACCCCAGAAAGTAGGGAGGCATCATTAAGTGGTTTATCCCATCAGTCCCTAATCTTTCTGGCACCAGGGACTGGTTTTGTAAAAGACAATTTTTCCACGGACCCAGGGAGTGGCGAGAAGGGTGGTTTGGGGATGATTCTCACAAGAAGCATGCAACCTAGATCCCTTACATGCACAGTTCGCAGTAGGGTTCACGCTCCTATGAGAATCTAATGAATGTCACTGACCTAACAGGAGGCAGAGTTTAGGCATTAATGCGAGTGATGGGGAGAGTTTGTAAATACAGACAAGCTTTGCTCACCCTCCTGCCTCTCGCCTCCTGCTGTGCAGCCTGCTTCCTAACAGGCCATGGACCAGTACCCCTCTGTGGTCCAGGGGTTGGGAACCCCTGGTTTATCCCATTCCCATGCCGAATGTACACATGACTAACATGGTCCTGGCATGTCTTCCATTTTCCCTGGGTGATCTTTGACTTGATCTGCACTCTGTGCCTACTCATCCTCAGCAACATTCCTACCACTTTCAACATGTCAAGTGTTGAACACCTGGTGCTTCTCCAAATTCATCTAAGCCCAGGGGACTCGCGGCAACCTGAGACAGGAACCATCAGACATCATTAACTTCATCACATGTAACTAAATACACACAGATTCCAGTCCAAATAAGTGGCACTTACTTATGTCCATTTAAGGCTGCATGGTGTAAAGCCGTGTAGCCCGAACTGTCTGTGCAGTTCACGTTGGGGCCTCGCCAGATGCTGCAAATAAAGCACAGGCACACAGTTAACAGGGGGCAGAACTGTGCTTTGCAAAACAGAAGGAAGCCTGTTAGTCTCACAGTCGGCAGCATGTTTCATATGAGGATTTCACTCATGTAGAAAACAACTGCCACCTTTCCTGCACTCCCCTCAGAACAATATTTTTATTCATTTATTTGACGCAGAGAAATTATCAGTGAATATAGCTACCATTAGAAATTATTAGCAAATGCAGACCCCCTGGTATACTTTAAATTTGGACCCCAAAATTCCCTGTCACTTTTGGTCATAGGGCTTCCCGGGTGGCTCAGAGGTTGAAGTGTCTGCCTGCAATGCGGGAGACCTGGGTTCAATCCCTGGGTTGGGAAGATCCCCTGGAGAAGGGAATGGCAACCCACTCCAGTATTCTTGCCTGGAAAATCCCATGGATGGAGGAGCCTGGTGGGCTACAGTTCACAGGGTCGCAAAGAGTCGGACACGACTGAGTGACTTAATATCGGTCATTACTTAAATATTGGATGCAATTAACATTCAACTGTTACATTCTTTACCAAGAAGAAACATTTAATTCACCTGCCTCCTCCTTCAACACACTCATTCTGAGATGGCAGTGGTTTACATAAGTTATATTTTTGCATACAGAAAGAATATAAACACTTCTTGCTGTTCCATTGCTATCAAGAGAATATAAAACATATTTCACCCTTGAAAATAGAATTAGATTTGATTATCACAAACCATAAAAAGGTTCTAGTAATTTTGAATTTATTTTGCTATACAATATATTTTGAAGATAACATATAAGAAAGAATCCACTTTACCCTTGATCACTACAATTATAGAAACTATAGTTTAAAAAAAATAGGCATGGAAAGACAGTTTTCCAAAAGTAAATCTCCCCAAAAAACTATCTGATGTTATCAAAGCCATCAAAACTAACATAAAATGACAAACTAGTTCATGTATTCACAAAATATTTATTGTGTACCAATTATATGTCACATATTAAGCTAAGTACTGACAGTACACAGTCATAATTCAAGGTCCTTCTTTACAAAAGCAGAGTCTAACGGTGAAGAGAGACACATAAACTAACAAGTACAGACCAGTAAGATCATCAAGGTGTCAGAGAACACACAAGCGTCTCTGAGAAGAGAATAATGGCTAAATATTCCAAACGAGAGGTCACAACTCACTTAAACTAAGTTGAGACAATGAAAATGAGTAGAATGTTCTTATTCGACAGTTATAAAAAGTCAAACCAATAAGATACAGGGATCAACTGAAGGAAGGAGAAACTACAATAGTTAGCACAGAATCACTCAAATTAAATGTCTAAATGACTGAAAGGAAAATGACATGAACTAAGATATGAAAAGAAGGCAAATCTGCTGGAGGAAGACAGTGCAGATGGAAAGCAAACAATGACTTCAGGCTTGGAGACATTGAATTTCAAGTATCTGACATACTTACGTAAAAGTAAGGATCTCCAGAAAACTACGAAAATATCTAGTTAGAAGCATGGTTCTTAAGTTAGACAACCTGATTTCAAAAACCTGGCTCCATTACTTGCTGGGGGTAGCCCTGGATAAAGTATTTAACCTCTCTGAATTATTTAATTATTTGTCTGCAAAATAGAGATGATGATAATAGTACTACTACCTTAAAATGTTGTGAGGATCAAATGAATCAGTACTTATAAAGCACTTAGGGCATTGGTGGGAATGCAAAACTAGTACAGCCACTATGGAGAACAGTGTGGAGATGCCTTAAAAAACTGGAAATAGAACTGCCATATGACCCAGCAATCCCAATTCTGGGCATACACACCAAGGAAACCAGATCTGAAAGAGACACGTGCACCCCAATGTTCACTGCAGCACTGTTTATAATAGCCAGGACATGGAAGCAACCTAGATGCCCATCACCGATGAATGGATAAGAAAGCTGTGGTACATATACACTATGGAATATTACTCAGCCATTAAAAAGAATTCATTTGAATCAGTTCTAATGAGATGGATGAAACTGGAGCTCATTATACAGAGTGAAGTAAGCCAGAAAGATAAAGACCAATACAGTATACTAACGCATATATATGGAATTTAGAAAGATGGTAATGATAACCCTATATGCAAAACAGAAAAAGAGACAGAGATGTACCGAACAGACTTTGGGACTCTGGGAGAAGGCGAGGGTGGGATGTTCTGAGAGAATAGCATTGAAAAAAGTATACTATCAAGGGTGAAACAGATCACCAGCCCAGGCTGGATGCATGAGACAAGTGCTCAGGGCTGGTGCACTGGGAAGACCCAGAGGGATGGGATGGAGAGGGAAGCAGGAGGGGGGATCGGGATGGGTAACACATGTAAATCCATGGCTGATTCATGTCAATGTATGGCAAAAACCACTACAATATTGTAAAGTAATTAGCCTACAACTAATAAAAATAAATAAAAAAGAAAAAAAAAAGAGAAAAAAAAATAAAGCACTTAGGGCAGTAGTTGAACATAGCACTAGCATCTACTATATTTGTTATGTTTGTTCAAAAAACTGTTAGAAGATAAAACCAAGGTAGTGCTTGATTTCAGACTCTTTAAGAGAGGCCATCAGCTGGGCATGGTGGCATGCATCTCAGCTACTCAGGAGGCTGAGGCTGGAGAACTGCTTGAACCCAGGAGTTCTGGGCTGCAGTGCACTATGCCAATTGGGTGTCCACACTAAGTTCAGTATCAATACGGTGAACTCCTAGGAGAGAGGTCATCAGGCTCAAATACCTCAGAGGAAAATCTGTATATGAAGGCAAGGTGAAACCTTCTCTCAAATGTTGATATTAGCCAAAATATCAATCCCTAGATGAAAAAAAAAAGAAATCAAACCTAAGTTGGGTAGATAGTTCCAAGTTCAAGACAACTCAAAATCTGAAAACCTCCCAGCCCTTACTGAAATGGTCAGAGAACCTATATGAAAGTATATTGTGAGGGAAAAAAGAAAGAAAGAAAAATATGGGACCGACAATAGAACCATGGATAATTAACAATACTTTAGGGTCCAGCATGGGTAAAAAGTTACATGAAGAACACTGAGAGTTGTCCAAGAGTAAATAAAACCAAGAGAAAGCATTATACAATTTAAAACAGGAAACTGTCCCCCCCCTCAAAAAAAAGTGAGATAAGAATCAAACTATTTGGTAATAAAGAAGGTCTTGAGGAAATTACTGACCAAATATAACTAGTCAATTGTAAGATTTTAACTTTATCTTTATCTTAACTTCATTTCAATCCAGAGGTTTATTTTCTTTAGTGGTAGTTTACCTCCTAAGAATAAAAAAAGTGACACTTAAACCAGGAAAGTTATAAAATATGCATATGTTTTACAATTTCATTAAGATTGTTAGACTTTTAACAATCTTTTTTTTTTCTAAATCAATCCTTGAAGCATTTTTAGTCTCCTATTATGTTCTTAAAACTTTTATACCTTTGTTTCTCTTGCTAATTTACCCATCTTGCCCTATTAATTTCCACCTTTGTGCCTTTACTCATGCCCTTCTACTAACCTATGATAGATTTTCTAACCAAGCATATCTTACCATTCTTCAAAAGCCTAGATCAAGATTCACCTGTTCCAATAATTTTTCTCTAAATATTGAATACACAGTTATTTAACAAATATATGCTAAATTATAAATCAAATAATTGATTATTTTAATGAATAAATAAGCCACAGGTAAAAACAAGTGTTAAAACAAATGCAATGTACTCATTTAAAATAATGTGAAATCCAAAAAAAAATAATAATAATAATAATTCAAGAAGCAAAAGAACAAAAAAGCAGAAGAAAGAAATAAGGAAGATTTGATACAAATACAAGCAAAACTGTTTGATGATAGATTTAACCATATCAATGACAAAAATAACCACATTAACAATTACAATAACTATTAATTGTTTAATCATCCCAGTTTAAAAAAATATCATCAGACTGGGTTAAAGAAAGTAAGACCCAACTGTATGCTCACTACAAGAAATTAGCTTTAAACATAGAGATACATAGGGCTTCCCTGATACCTCAGTTGGTAAAGAATCTGCCTGCAAGGCAGGAAACCCCTGTTCAATTCCTGGGAACCAGAGATCAAATTGCAACATCTGCAGGATCATTGAAAAAGCAAGAGAGTTCCAGAAAAACATCAACTTTTGCTTTATTGACTATGCCAAAGCTTTTGACTGTGTGGATCACAACAAACTGTGGAAAATTCTTAAAGAAAAAGGAATACCAGACCACCTGACCTGCCTCCTGAGAAATCTGTATGCAGGCCAAGAAGCAACAGTTAGAACCGGACATGGAACAACAGACTGGTTCCAAATCAGGAAAGAAGTACATTAAGGCTGTATATTGTCACCCTGCTTATTTAACTTATATGCAGAGTATGTTATGCAAAATGCCAGGCTGGATGAAGCACAAGCTGGAATCAAGATTGTCGGGAGAGTTATCAGTAACCTCAGATATGCCGATGACACCACCCTTATGGCAGAAAGTGAAGATGAACTAAAGAGCCTCTTGATGAAAGTGAAAGAGGAGAGTGAAAAAATTGGCTTAAAGCTCAACATTCAGAAAACTAAGATCATGGCATCTGGTGCCATCACTTCATGGCAAATAGATGGGGAAACAATGGAAACAGTGACAGACTTTATTTTGTGGGCTCCAAAATCACTGCAGATGGTGACTGCAGCCATGAAATTAAAAGATGCTTCCTCCTTGGAAGAAAAGTTATGACCAACCTACACAGCATATTAAAAAGCAGAGACATTACTTTGCCAACAAAAGTCCGTCTAGTCAAATCTGTGGTTTTTCCAGTAGTCATGTATGGATGTGAGAGTTGGACTATAAAAAAAGCTGAGCGCTGAAGAATTGATGGTTTTGAACTGTGGTGTTGGAGAAGACTCTTGAGAGTCCCTTGGACTGCAAGGAGATCCAACCAGTCCATCCTAAAGGAAATCAGTCCTGAATATTCATTGGAAGGACTGATGCTGAAGCTGAATCTCCAATACTTTGGCCACCTGATGTGAAGAGTTGACTCATTGGAAAAGACCCTGATGCTGAGAAAGATTGAGGGCAGGAGGAGAAGGGGATGACAGAGGGTGACATGGTTGGATGGCATCACCGACTCGATGGACATGGGTTTGCGTGGACTCTGGGAGTTGATGATGGACAGGGAGGCCTGGCATGCTGCGGTTCATGGGGTCGCAAAGAGTCGGATATGACTGAGTGACTGAACTGAACTGAATTGAACTGAATAGATCAGAGAGAGGTTCTAAATTGATGATCTCAGCTTCCACTTTAAAAAACAGTTAGAGTATATTACCCCAAAGTAAGCAGAAGAAAGGAAAACAATGAAATAAAAAAACAAGCTAACAATAGAGAAAATCAAGAGATCAAAAAGTGATTTTTTACAAAATATGCTATAAATTTTAAAACCTATAGGTAAACATAAAAATAGAAGATATAAATTATCAAATTAGGAGCAGAGAAGTAGTATCACTACATATTCTAAAGACAGGAACAGAAGGAGAATAATTTTTAGTAACATTGTATCAACAAATTAGAAAACTTAGATGAAATGGGCAAGCTTCTTGAAAACCACCAAATTAATCTTTTTAAAAAATGTATAACCTGATAGCCCTACATCTATTAAAAAAACTAAATGTGAACCTGTAATTACAAATATTCCTCATAAAACAAACAAAAAAAAAAACCTGCAGGTTTAAATGGTTTCAGTGGGAAATTACGCCAGGTATTTAAAAGAGAAATAATATCAATTCTACAAAAATCATTCCAAAATATTGAAGAGGCACAAATAATGCCTAACATTCTATGAGATCAGCGTTCTATGAGACCAAAAACATATGACAAAAAAGAACTACAGATCAATTTATCTCTCATGAATATAGATGCAAGAATTCTCAGCAAAATTCTAGCAAGTTAAATCCAACAATACATAAAAAGAATATTACACCATGATGAAATGGAGTTTATTTCAGGAATGCAAATTTAACATTCATAAATTACTGTATTAACAAACTAAAAAAGAAAAATCTTGATTATCTCAACAGATATGGAAGTAATATTTGCCAAACTCCAACATCAATTCCTAAGAAAACTGTTAGTAAACTGGAATAGAAAGAAATCTAATCAATTTATAAAAGACATCTTTTTGCCTTTTCATACTATTCATGCGGTTCTCAAGGCAAGTATACTGAAGTGGTTTGCCATCCCCTTCTCCAGTGGACCACGTTCTGTTAGAAATCTCCAGCAGGACCCATCTGTCTTGGGTGGCCCTACATGGCATAGCTCATAGCTTCACTGTTAGGCAAGCCTGTGGTCCATGCGATCAGTTTGATTAGGTTTCTGCGATTGTGGTTTACAATCTGTCTGCCCTCTGATGGATAAGGATAAGAGGCTTTTGGAAGCTTCCTGTTGTGAGAGACTGACTGTGGGGAAAACTGGATGTTGTTCTGATAAGTAGGGCCATGCTCAGTAAATCTTTAATTTTTGTCACTCTGCTTATTTAACTTATATGCAGAGTACATCATGTGAAATGCCAGGCTGGATGAAGCACAAGCTGGAATCAACACTGCCAGGAGAAATATCAATAACCTCAGATGTGTGGATGACATCACCCTTATGGCAGAAAGTGAAGAAGAACTAAAGTGCCTCTTGATGAAAGTGAAAGAGGAGAGTGAAAAAATTGGCTTAAAACTCAACATTCAAAAAAAGGAAGATCATGGCATCCCGTCCTATCATTTCATGGCAAATAGATGGGGAAATAATGGAACCAGTGAGACTGTATTTTAGGGGGCTTCAAAATCACTGCAGGTGGTGACTGCAGCCATGAAATTAAAAGATGCTTCCTCCTTGGAAGAAAAGTTATGACCAACCTACACAGCATATTAAAAAGCAGAGACATTACTTTGCTGACCAAGGTCCACCTAGTCAAAGCTATGATTTTCCAGTAGTCATGTATGGATGTGAGAGTTGGACTATAAAGAAAACTGAGTGTCAAAGAATTGATGGTTTTGAACTGTGGTGTTGGAGAAGACTCTTGAGAGTCCCTTGGACTGCAAGTAGATCAAACCAGTCAATCCTAAAGGAAATCAGTTCAGCATATTCATTGGAAGGACTGATGCTGAAGCTGAAACTCCAATACTTTGGCCACCTGATGCAAAGAGCTGACTCCTTGGAAAAGACCCTGATGCCGGGAAAGATTGAAGGCGGGAGGAGAAGGGGAAGACAGAGGATAAGTTGTTTGGATGGCATCACCGACTCAATGGACATGAGTTTGAGTGAGTTCCAGGAGTTGGTGATGGACAGGGAAGCCTGGCATGCTGCTGTCCATGGGGTCACAAAGAGTTGGACATGACTGAGCGACTGAACTGAACTGAACTGATAAAAGACATCTACAAAAAAGTTATAGCTAACATCATCTTACTGATAAAAGACTGAATGCATTCCCCTTAAGATCAAGAATAGGACTTCCCTGATGGTCCAGAAGTTAAGAATATACCTGCTAATGAAGGGGACATGGGTTTGAGGCCTGCTCCAGGAGGATTCCACATGCCCCCATGTTTGTGATGAGCATAAACTATGAGAAGTATGTCAACTCTCTCAAGATTGTCAGCAATGCCTCCTGCACCATCAACTGCTTGATACCCCTGGCCAAGGTAACTATGACAACTTGGGCATTGTTAGGACTCACAACCACAGTCAAGGCCAGCACTGCCACTCAGAAAACTACAATTTGAAGAAAGAATCACATAAGCGCATCACATAAAAGTGCAAGATGAAGCAAGTGCTAATGTAGAAGCTGCAGCAAGTTATCCAGAAGATATAGTTAAGATAACTAAATAACATGGCTACAGTGAGAGTGATAGTAGCTCAGTCGTGTCCAACTCTTTGCAACCCCATGGACTACACAGTCCATGAAATTCTCCAGGCCAGAATATTGGAGTGAGTAGGTAGCCTTTTCCTTCTCCAGGGGATCTTCCCAATCTAGGGATAAAACCCAGGTCTCCCGCATTCCAGGCGGATTCTTTACCCACTGAGCCACAAGGGAAACACAGTAAACAACAGAGTTTTCGATGTAGACAAAACAGCCTTACATTAGAGGACAATGCCATCTAAAACTTTCATAGCTAGAGAGAAGTCAGAGTCTGGCTTCAAAGCTTCAAAGGACAGACTGACTCTCTTGTTAGGAGCTAATGCAGCTAGTGACTCAAAATTGAAGGCAATTGTAAATCAACTATACGTCAATTTTAAAAATAAATCAATTAATTCAAAATAAATTTATCATTCTGAAAATCCTAGGGCCCTTAATAATTATGCTAAATCTACTCTATGCTCTATAAATGGAACAAGAAAGCCTGGATGACAGCACATCTGTTTACAACAAGGTTTACTGAATATTTTAAGCCCACTTATTACTCAGGAAAAATACTCCTTTCCAAATGTTACTGCTCAATGACAATATATCTGGTCACCCAAGACCTCTGATGGAGATATACAATGAGATTAATGTTGTTTTCACACCTGCCAACACAATATCCATTTTGTAGCCCACAGATCAAGGAGTGATTTTAATTTTTAAGTCTTATTATTTAAGATTCATTTTGTAACGCTGTAGCTGCCATAGATAATGATTCCTCTGATGGATCTGGACAAAGTCAAATGAAAACTTTCTGAAAACAATTTACCCTTCTGGATGCCATTAAGGACATTTGTGATTGATGGGATGAAGTAAAAATATCAACACTAATGGGAGTTTGGAAGCAGCTGATGTCTTTGAGGGCCTCATACTTTATACTTCAGTGGAAGAAGTGACTGCAAATGTGGCAGAAATAGCAAGAAAATGAAAAGTGGAGCCCAAAGAGATGACCAAATTGCTACAATCTCATGATAGACTTTGAACATGTGAGGAGTTGGTTCTTGTGAATGAGCAAAAGAAGTGGTTTCTTGAGATAGAATCTATTCTGATGAAGGCACTCTGAAGAATGTTAAAAGTCTTCAAAGAATTTAGAATACCACAAAAACTTAATGAAGCCAGCAACAGGGTTTGAGGGGATTGACTTCTATATTGAAAGAGGTTCTGATGTGTGTAAAATGCTTTGAAACAACACCCCCTGCTACAAAGAAATCATTCAAAGAAAGAAGAATTAATAGATAGGGCAAACTTCATTGTTGTGTTATTTTATGAAATTGCCACAGGCACCCCAACCCTCAGCAACCACCACCCAGATCAGTTAGCAGCTATCAACATCAAGGCAAGACATTCCACCAGCCAAAAGATTACAACTTGCTAAAAGCTCAGATGATGGTTATCATTACTAAAAATAAAGTATGTTTTAATTAAGGTATGTCCACAGCTTTTTTTTAACATAATGGCACTATACACTTAACAGACTACAGCATGGTATAAACATAACTTCTGTATGCACTGGGAAACAAAAATATCCATGTGACTCGCTTTATTGCAATATTTGCTTTACTGCAGTGCTCTGGAACAAAGCTCACAATATCTTGAAGGTATGCCTATATGTAGTACTGATCTATTTTAGGGGTTCTCTTGTAGTAACCAATTTCTCTATTCTGGCACTAGAATCAGATTTTTTAGTATTATTTATAATTGGTGGTAGTAGATTACATAATTACTTCACTTTACAATGTTTTCCTGCAAATTTCTCCACATGTCTATGGAAAAAGAGTATTAATATGAAGACTACAGGCACAAAAATATGTATAATTTTAAAAGTAAAGAAGATATAGCTCATAAAAAAGGGAAAAATTAATCAAGATTCATCTACACCATGGATTATGCAACTGTTCTTTTTTGTTTGTTTTAATGCAAGTGTTAAAACAAATGTTTGACCTATATATATTGACCTTGAAAACATAGTAAATGAAAACAAAACAAGTTGCGTAATCTTGTGTGAATCAATGCACTAAATGTTTTACCTACATTAACTCATTTACATCCACATAACTATAAGACAGAGACTATTATCATTACCATCATACTGATGATAAATATTCACATTAACATAGAAAAATGCATGCAAAAATAATTAATCACCTCTGAATTGTTTGAATAGTCAAAATTATCAAGTATTTTTCATGGAAAAAAGTTTTTTAAATAATAAAATATGAGGGAGAAAAGATAGGTTTGCTCCAGATTGTGAAGAGCCTTACAACATGCCAAATAGCTTAGTCTATTCTAAGCAACTTGGACCTAGAGGTTATCAGAAACATACTAAGCATGTTTCTGGGTGGGGTCAGTGTTATAGGAAAGCTCTTGTTACAAGAAGGTAACAAGAGTGAACAAATTGGTTTTAGGGAGTCAAGTTAGCAGTCTGTTTTAACAATCTGGGGAAGAAACAAAAAATTGGAACTAGTGGAGATACAGAGGTAGAGAAGAGGTAGGAAATTCAAGCAGATATCAATATGCCTAAAATAAAACCTAATGGATGTGGTACCCATATGAATAGGATAAGAGCCAAAGAATGACTGAGGTTTCTACATGCATGAGTGAGATGCATGGATGATGAGAGATCTTCCTTAGAGAGAACTGCAAGGGCACTGCTGTCCCCTGGAGAAAGTCAAGCTTCAGTTAAAGCTGACTAGCACGCTATGTTGCCCAGAAATACCTTTGGCAAAGAATGGAAAAGAAATGAGAAAATATTGTAAATTAACTTAAATTATTTTCAAATTTCCTGCATGTTATTAGACCTTATAAATATTTAGTAGGGGAAGATACGGATATTTATAACTAAAATAAGATTAAAGGTCTGTAGATTTCATTTACCTATAACTTCTCAGTTTCTCACTATTTTAAAAAAGGAATTACTTATAATAGGAGCCTGTGGAAAACATATCCAGTGCATATCTTCTTTCCTAAACAGAATAAATGTGGATACATCTTTTTTTAAACAATGATGTTTAGAATAGAAATTTAGCATACATATAAATATATTTGACCGCCTTAGACATATATCCACATATACCCATAGACCATCTACACACATTTGAAAGATTAAGCCAGACCCAGACCTCCCAACTAAAACCTTAATTTAAAATTTTGCTACCTATTTTAATATTATTACATATTTATCCCCCCAAAAAAGGAAATTCATATCCACATATCCATAGACCATCTACACACATTTGAAAGATTAAGCCAGACCCAGACCTCCCAACTAAAACCTTAATTTAAAATTTTGCTACCTATTTTAATATTATTACATATTTATTCCCTCAAAAAAGGAAATTTATAGGTCTTTGGTCTTAGTCTAATACACACTCAATTCCATCTCTGATACAGACTTATCTATGTTTTCAATTCTGTATGTGAGAATTTGTGCCCACAATGAGTGGTCTGAGACAATAAGAGAGCCCCAATTACCAAAGATTTAAAATCTGTTGTTATACTATTTGTACTAATATTTCAAATTGGATTAATATGTTTCAGAACAAATAGAAACAAAATAGGTTTTCCACAGAAGTTTCAAATAACCTGGATGTTCATTAGTGAGAATATTGTGTTCCCTAAGCTCTCACATATTTAACATTATGCCTAAATAAACTAAATAAAGTCTGAGTTTCTCAGGCCAATATTCTCATGTATAGAAAATAAGACTTAAACACAGCTACTCCACAAACTGATCATCATTATACCCTCTACCAACCTATGGGACAAATCCTCAAGGAGCACATAAAACTTACAGCTTTTCTTGATTCTTACCTGACTCTAGACACTTGAGATCACCCCAAGGCTCCAGATATGAAAACATACGGAATGTGCACTGCATGCCTCAAGCATGGTCAGGGTATGTAGGAATGGTCTTCTTGTATATCAGATAATTTTCAGGCAATGAAAACAAAGCCCTCATTTTCAATTTGTATCTTAATAGTTTGCTTCCACCTTTGGATGAACTGGACATGTACACATGCTGTAAGTTAAGTTCTCATCTCCATAGTCATGATGTAATTTTATTATCATGGGCTAAAAGTATCTCATAAGGGTGTAATGAATTTGGAATAACGTGAGCCATACATGTAAATTTAAATGTTCTAGTAGCCACATTAAAAAGATTTTTCTAAAGAGATTAAATTAATTTTTGTTTATTTTATTTAACTGACAATATCCAAACAGCATTTCAACATGTAACTGATGTAAAAATTATTGACGTATTTTTACATTTTTTGCACTGCTTTCAAAATCAGTGTCTATTTTACATTATAGCACACTGCAATTAGAACTAGCCATATTTCAAATGCTCGATAGCCTCAGGTGGACAATGGCTACTCTATCACACAACATAGGGGATGTGCTCAATTGCTTCAGTCATGAATTTTGAACAGACTGGTTCAAAACCAGGAAAGGAGTATGACAAGGCTGTATATTGCCACCCTGCTTATTTAATTTATATGCAGAGTACATCATGTGAAATGTTGGGCTGGAGGAAGCACAAGCTGGAATCAAGATTGC
Organism: Cervus elaphus; assembly: GCF_910594005.1. Lineage (NCBI taxonomy): Eukaryota > Metazoa > Chordata > Mammalia > Artiodactyla > Cervidae > Cervus > Cervus elaphus. The sequence goes on along the minus strand of NC_057836.1, from coordinate 55,120,909 downwards.
CAGAAGAAATATAAATAACCTCAGATATGCAGATGACACCACCCTTATGGCAAAGAGCAAAGAGGAACTGAAGAGCCTCTTGATGAAAGAGAAAGAGGAGAGTGAAAAGGCTGGCTTAAAACTCAACATTCAGAAAACTGAGATCACGGCATTTGGTGCCATCACTTCATGGCAAATAGATGAGGAAACAATTCTTTAGGCCAGAATACTGGAGTGGGTAGCCTTTCCCTTCTCCAGGAGATCTTCACAACCCAGGAATCAAACGCAGGTCTCCTGCATTGCAAGCGGATTCTTTACCAGCTGAGCCACAAGGGAACCCCACGAATACTAGAGTGGGTAGCCCATCCCTTCTCCAGTGCATCCCTTCTCCAGCCCATTCCTTCTCCAGCAGATCTTCCCAACTCAGGAACTGAACTGGGGTCTCCTGCATTGCAGGCAATTGTGCATTGCAGGTGGATTCTTTACCAACCGAGTTACCAGGGAAGCCCTGAAACAATGGACAGTGACAGTTTATTTTCTTGGACTCCAAAATCACCGCAGATGGTGACTGCAGCCATGAAATTAAAAGACGCTTGTTCCTTGGAAGAAAAGCTGTGACAAAACCAGACACAGTATTAAAAAGCAGAGACTACTTTGCCAAGAAAGGTCCACCTAGTCAAAGCTATGGTTTTTCCAGTAGTCATGTATGGATGTGAGAGTTGGATCATAAAGAAAGCTGAGCACCAAAGAATTGATGCTTTTGAACTGTGGTGTTGGAGAAGACTCTTGAGAGTCCCTTGAACTGCAAGGAGATCAAACCAGTCAATTGTAAAGGAAATCAATCCTGAATATTCATTGGAAGGACTGGTGCTAAAGCTGAGGCTCCAATACTTTGGCTACCTCATGCAAAGAACTGGCTCACTGGGAAAGACCCTGATATTAGGAAAGATTGAAGCTAGGAGGAGAAAGGGATGACAAAAGGTGAGATGGTTGGATGGCATCACCTCCTCGATGGAGATGAGTTTGAGAAAGCTCCGGGAGCTGGTGATGGACAGGGAGGCCTGGTGTGCTGCAGTCCATGAGGTCACAAAGAGTCAGACATGACTGTGAGACTGGACTGAACTGAAAAGAATACAGACTGAGGCTACCCCCTGGGTGTGGCGGTGTTTATCTGTGGGAAGCTATGGACAAACCAATTTAGGAGTAAGGACAAGGGAAAAGGGTCATAAACCTTGCCATGGGCTATCACATTGTATTAATATAAGAAGACATCTTTTGGCCCTTTGACTTCCTCCTAGAAAAGTGAAGAAGGGATTCGGGGGCAGAGGGAACAGGAAGGTGAGGGAATAAGTATGAGTGCTATCTCCATATTCCCCTCCACACCAAACTGCTCACACAAAGGCAGAAAGCTTTGAATGTAACGTGAGAATGAGATTTCAGACAGACAAGACCAATAAAAATGAAGACCTAAACCAGTGTGTGTGTGTTTAGTATCTACTTTTTGAAATGCCTGTTCAATATTTGTCCATTTTGTATTGGGTTGTGTGCCATTAAAAAGTTTTTTAATTGATTTTTAGGAGCTCTTTACATGTTTGGTTACAAGTCCCTTATCTCTCTCTCTCTCACACACACACACACAGAGTTGCTCAACTTCATTAGTCATCACAAAAAAACACAAATTAATATCGAATGAAATATCACTGTATATCTACCAGAATGAGTAAAATGAAAACTAAGCGTTAGCAAGGATGTGAAGTGACTGGAATTTTCATATGCTGCTAGTAGAAATGTAAATTGGTATAAACACTGAAACGTTATTTAACAATATTTATTAAAAATTCACATACATACAGCCTATGACTAGCAGTTCAAAAGTGAGGTGGTGCTAGGAGCAGCAGCAGCAGTGGTAAGAACCTGCCTGCCAATGCAGGAGACATGAGAGACGTGGGTTCTATCCTTGGGTGCGGAAGATCCCCTGCAGGAGGGCACAGCAACCCACTCCAGTGTTCTTGCCTGGAGAATTCCATGGACAGAGGAGCCTGGCGGGCTACGGTCCATGCGGTCACAAAGAGTCAGACACAACTGAAGCAACTTAGCCCTTACACATCAAAAGACATGTACAAGCATATACTATTCACAATAGCAAAAAGACCAACCATCAATTGTAGACAAAGAATAAGCTGGAATATATTCACAAAGACGAATGAAAACACAGCAATGAAAAAGAATACATTATTGTTATTCTCCATAAATGAATGAGTTTTACAAACATTAAATCAAGCTCTCAAAAGATATATAAAAGACTTTATACAAAAAACATATACAAAGGTTCCATCTGAACAAGTTCAAAATGAGGAAAGCTAATATGTTGTGTTAGAAGTCAAGACAATAATTACCTTCAGAGGGAACAGTAACTAGAAAACAGCACAGTTGGGGTTTCTGGAGTCCTAATAAAATTCTATTTTCCTGATTTGGATTCTGACCACAGAGATGTAATGACTGAAAATTTATCATTACTTTACAACTACGTAGTTACTTTTCAATGGATTTTATTTAAACAAAATAAGCAGAAATAAGTCTCAGTAGTTTGAATGTAACTATTTTAATAGAAAGTAAAAACATATAGAATTAGAATTAGATATTATTAAACAGCATGCTGCTCATCCACCAAAAAATAAAATTTCTATAGAACACAGTGGTAATAGAAACGAAAAAAAAAAATTCCAAGATTTACACCTCATGACATAAGAATTTCGAATTATTTCAGTTATATAAATTAATCTTTCCTTTACTTGAGATATTATTCTGATTCAAGCTCATCTGGCTAAAGAACTTTCTTTAGGAATTTTGTCTGAAATGTCTGTCTTGGTACCTTTCTTGAGTTCCTGCATCGAAGTCCAATGTGTAAGAAAGTAGGGGGAGGAGGGCTTCCTACACAATACCAAACAATTTTTTGACACCAGCAAGGTGTCTGAGAATTCAACTTAATTCAGCTCAATTCTGACACTATCTACCCAGAGATAGCATCATATTCCACAAGTGAAGACCTCTGTCCCACAAGACTGCCCTCCACTACAGGTGCCAATCCAAAGCCCAGGTGGTTACTGTGCTTCTGACCAACCAGCGACAAACGAGATCACAAGGCCAGGATGTTACCTGTACTTCTGACCAACTGGCTATAAGTCAGAGGTTCATTCCTACAACCTCCTTGGCTTCAAGTAATTTGCTAGAGCAGTTCACGGAACTCAGAACTCATTTCACTTACTAGATAACTGGTTTATTATAAAAGGATATAGCTCAGAAACAGCCAGCTAAAGAGATACAGAGAGGAAAGGACATAGAATTTCCATGCTCTCTCCAGGTAGAGCACTCTCCCCAGTCTCCCCATATTCACCAACCTGGAAGCTCTCTAAATTCAGTCCTTTGTGGGATTTTATGAAGGCTTCATTACATAAACATGATTGATTAAATCACTGGCCATTAGAGATTGGTTCCACTAGCCCCTCTCCTCTCCTCTGAGGTCACAGAGATAGGACTGAAATTTAAACTCTAACTGCTTGGTTGGGTCTCCTTGTAACCATCCCCTATCCTCAGGTGCAGTCCACAAGTCACCTCAGTAACATCACAAAAGATATCTTTATTGCTCTTATCTCTTAGGAAATTCCTAGGATTTTAGGAGCTCTGCCGTAGAAACTGGACAAAAAACAAATATATATACAAAAATTTCTCATTACAAGTCACAATATCACAGTATCATTAAAAATAGTTACACATCTGTAAGTTGAACACATATAATACCGTCAGAACTCTGAAATACATGGCTCCACTGCCTTTTAGCATCTACTGTTACAGACAAGAAGAACAATGTCAATTTGATTATTTTTCCCTTTAGGCTGAAAAGACAGTACCTGCTTTTGCAATCGAAAATCTTAGAAAATGACTCTGTCCATAGAATTTAGAAATTCCACTGCCATATATCTGAGTGTCGGTTTTTTCTCACAATAGTTTTTAACACTGAAAAACTAGAACACTTCATTGGAACAGACAAGAGACCAGAAGGGGGAGCTCTCATACTCTATGATGATCAGTTCAGTTCAGTTCAGTTCAGACGCTCAGTCGTGTCCAACTCTTTGAGACCCCATGGACTGCAGTATGCCAGGCCTCCCTGTCCATCACCAACTCTCAGAGTTTACTCAAACCCATGTTCATTGAGTTGGTGATGCCATCCAACCATACCATCCTCTGTCATCCCCTTCTCCTCCTGCCTTCAATCTTTTCCAGCATCAGGGGCTTTTCAAATGAGTCAGTTCTTCAAGTGGCCCAAGTTTTGGAGTTTCAGCTTCAGCATCAGTCCTTCCAACGAATATTCAGGACTGATTTCCTTTAGGATGGACTGGCTGGATCTCCTTGCAGTCCAAGGGGCTCTCAAGAGTTTTCTCCAACACCACAGTTCAAAACCATCAATTCTTCAGCGCTCAGCTTTCTTTATAGTTCAACTCTCACATCCATACATGACTACTGGAAAAACCATAGCTTTGACTAGATGGGCCTTTGATGATAGCACAGCCCAAAAGGAAAAAACATTTCCTCTTCTTGCCTGACAAGAGCTCCGCCAATGAAAACCCACTATATTTCCAAATTTCAGTTCCTTCAATGGACTCTTTGTTTACTATATACCTCTCAGTTTCCTTTTCACCTCTACAAAAGAGTTCTCCTATCTCTGCTGTGTAGGACTTGAATGTGTATCTCACCATGGTTTTTGCTGTGTTCAGTGGCTCAGTCGTGTCCAACTCTTTGCGACCCCACAGGCTGAAATCCACCAGGTTCCTCTGTCCTTGGGGATTCTCCAGGTAAGAATGCCATGTCCTCCTCCAGGGGATATTCCCAAACCAGGGCTCAAACCCAGGTCTCCTGCACTGCAGGCAGATTCTTTACTGACTGAGCCACCAGGGAAATCCATCCCCAAATTCCAATACTTTGTTGATCCCAAATAAACCCATTTTGCTACAGAAATAACTAGTAGTTTATTTGTTTCAGGTCAACAACACTCTCTGACTTTCCACGAAAGATTTAAATTTGTCTTCATTTCAGGGAAATGTTAACTTTGTTTTTATTATTGTTTCTTCTATTTATTTTCCCTTTCTAGAACATCTATGACTAGAATGTTAGATTCCCAAATATATCACATACATCTTTTTTCTCTCATTTCTCTTTGTCTTTTTTCCTTACCTCATGAAATAATCATTTTAATTGTATTTTAAATCACTGGTTTATTTTTTTTTTAATGTCCAGTCATCGTCTCTCAGTTATTCATGTTTCATAAACTTTCTTATCTCTGCTGCTGCTACTAAATCACTTCAGTCATGTCCAACTCTGTGCGACCCCATAGACAGCAGCCCACCAGGCTCCCCCGTCCCTGGGATTCTCCAGGCAAGAACACTGGAGTGGGTTGCCAGTTCCTTCTCCAAGGCATCAAAGTGAAAAGTGAAAGTGAAGTCGCTCAGTCGTGTCTGACTCTTCGCGACCCCGTGGACTGCAACCCACCAGGCTCCTCCGTCCATGGGATTCTCCAGGCAAGATACTGGAGTGGGGTGCTACTGCCTTCTCCATTCTTATCTCTAATACATCTTAAATCTCCAAGTAACCTGAAAGTCCTATCCTCTTGCTGAAGTCTTTGTTTCACACGTATGACTTCAACATAAACCAAGTTCTCTATCATCTAACTCAAGTTTTCAATACACAAAACATATCAATAATTCTAGGTTTTTATAAATAGAAGATTCTTACTTCTGTCTTCCTTTTTTATCTCTACAAAATAATGAAAGTGTTTTATACAACCAAAAAGAAATACCCCAATTATGTTAAATGACTCAAGGGACAAAGTTAATTTTGTATGAGTAGATTAAATTTGCTTGATTGCTCTTTTTCGGCAGAGAATATGTTAATGACAAGCTTCAAATTAATAGCTTTATTTGTTTTTGACAAATCTATATGTGGTAAAATCCTCTTCCACTAGCTTCACATACTCTAAATCAGCCACAGATATACACACTAGTAAAAGTTCCCCACAACTAAAATAAATCAAAAACACCTGATAAAAATTCAATTAATATAATGTAAATTAAAGAATACATATAGCCATTTTTCCTAATAACTTTAAATGGAGTATAATCTATAAAAGTATTGAATATCTGTTGTATATTTGACTAATATACTGCAATTAAAATTTTTAAGCATATGTTCATGACCCTGTTTTATACTGAGTGTATCACTATTGCAAATAAAATAAATATTGATATAAATACATTTATGTGCATAAAATATACAAATCTTATGAACGGTGTTTCAAGAAATAACAAGTTTTGGAAGCAAAATAAGTCCTTGCTTTGGCAATTTGACATGTGGTTCTTTACAGTACTGTTAGTTGTTTGAATGTTATTTTATTCAAAAAACCCAGTAACAATTCACTGGTGCTTTCCTGTGTTTGATTAGTCACTGTAGGCTACAGTTCTTTTAAACTTAATATTTTTCAAATATTAAACAAATTTTCAAGATATTCATAATAATAATAATATAGCATATAAAGACTGCAGGAAATATTTTAAGAACAACTTATGATTTAAAGAATTCTCCAGAGTTACTAAGAATTATAGCTTCTCATTTCTGAATCCCAAAGATTAATATTTGGGGGGAATTTGGAAACACTACTTGGGTTAAAAAGTTGACTAAGAGAGTTTAAAAAAGAGACACAAACATGGAAAAAAATTTTTTTAAGTGTTACTGGTGTTTTGACAAAATTCTATGTCAGGTACAGTGAAGACACAAAGGCAAAAGATACAGACCAAATCAACCTATAGGAGTACGGAGGACAATTCATAAAAAATAAGATGAGCACTTGAATTGTGTTATGAAGAGAAAAAAAAAACAAAAAACTATTTTCCAGGTAGAGTAGCATGCATGCTTATTCACTCAGTCATGTCCAACTCTTTGTGATCCAGGGGCTGTAGCCTGCTAGGCTCCTCTGTCCATGGGATTCTCCAGGCAAGAACACCGAGTGGGTAGCCATTTCCTTCTCCAGGGGATCTTCCTGGCCCATGGATCCAACCCAGGTCTCCTACACTGCAGGCAGATTCTTCACCATCTGAGCTACCAAGAAAGACCAGGTGAAATGAGGTATAAAGTTGGTGTCAGATAATACAAACATTAGGAAGAATTTGTGTAAAGGCTAACATCATGAATCATCATGGGATGTCAGCAAAAATTTAGTAAATTTAGTGAGGAAGGTGGGAAATTTTATAAGAGATGGTTGGGAGGAGCAAACAGGGATTTAACTTATGAAGAGCCTCCTAAAGAACGGGAAAGTCTGTCAAGAATCTAAAGTAGTCAACTGACGTGACTGAACTTATAGTTTAGAAAGTAATTAGCCTCCAACTAATAAAAATAAATGGAAAAAAAAAAAAGAAAAGAAAAGAAATATCCCTCTGGAGGACACTCGGAGAAGAGTTTCAAAGAACAGGAGACTAGAGGCTGGAGCAATCGGACTGCCACAACACATTCCCTAAACAACCCAATCCTACATGTTGTTAAAGACCCATACATATCTGACCACTGTTAAGTGAAAACCTATAAAAGGAATTGGAAATGGAAGCTGAGTATTAAGTTATAAACAGTATAAAATAATAATAATAAAATTTTAAAAGAGAGAGAAAATGATGATATTGATTGCACCAAGAACTGAAAACTGTAATAAACTCAACTTTGGGCTAAGAAACCCTTCCCCTCAAAAAAAGATAGCTATATCTTTCCTATTCTTTTCATATAATCACTTAAAATTTCCTTCGGATAGTAAATCAAATTTTTAAGAAGGGCAATTTCTTTAAAAAAAGAAATATACAGTTACCCTGTCACTGGTCCTCCTGAAGAATCTAGACACACCTTATTCATCATGTAAACTCTCATTACTCCCCTGATCCAGATTAACCTACAGTTTAAAATGTAGAATTGACAGAATTATTTTCAGTTGTCTATAAGTAACAAATTGTTTTCATTGCTATTTTTCTTTCAGATTATATTTAGGGAGAGCTATTTATTAGAGGAACAGCTATGAATCACAATCAGGCTGAAAGCCTTCATGTCTCCCTCCCCCACTATCCCATTCTATTGATAGTGTTATGTAGATTTTGTAAACAATTAAATCTGTTCACATGCAAACAATTTTGGTTTAATCATGAACAATAAAGTAGTTCACACACTTCTTTTATGTTCTTCATGATCTACCCATGCTCCTTTTAAAAGGATACTAGTATATCCTATTACGTATTCCAAAGCTGTTATACATAAGTGAATGTTCTTTTCAAAATTCTTTTGACATGCTACTGGACTAGCTCCAGAAAAAGAATTAACACTTTTGGGGAATCTTACTGCATCTCTTTTAGTAGCCAAATAAGAAGCTGGTGGCGGGGTGGAGCCAAAGATGAAAATAAATGCATTATTCATTTTTAACATAAGTTTTCTATTACTCTTCATTGTAATAGCTCTAGAAGTAATTTTACTGCTAACACTGAATTTCTGAAGTGGTGTTGTATAAATCATTTTTTCAAAGAAGAAGGTTAAAAAGATTTTCTGCTCACCATCAGTGCACAAAATTGAACAAGTGACAATCTTCACACACAATATGCTTCCAGTGAGCGTGCTCTTATGCATAAAAAGGGAACAAAGCATTTCAGGATTGTATTTGTAAAAGGATTATTTTTAAAAAGAAAGCACAAAGCAAGTTTCACAGCGGAAAAACACGACAGGCTCTCCTCCAATAGTCAAAATCAGCACCGACTTTTTTTTTAAGGCAACATTTAAAGCAGAACATCTGTGTTATTTATATAATATCAACAAAAAGAAGCACAAAGGTAGACTTAAGACAGCTAAAAACCAAGCTCCTATGCTTTTAAACATTTTTATCTTTGTCTAATAGTCATCTGAACAAAGATGCCATTATTCTGCTAAGGCAAACATGTCTTAAAAATTGTCTCATGTTTTCATGAAGCTAACTAGTCCAGCTTGTTCATATGTCCTGCTTAATGCAACTAAATACTATGAATGTCATTCAGCTATCAAAGAGACAAAGTACAACTCAAGTGTAGGGAAATGCTAGGATCTTTAATACAGAATAATAAATTATTCTCAAGCACTGCTTTCATCTTTCCACTTAACACCCAAATGTTGCAATCCATTCTAGTTTTCTTGTACACCACACCACCAAAAATTTGTACAAATCTCTGAAGCAATAAGTATGAGAACACAGAAACTAGTTAGGTAGAAGGGGAGTGTGAAAGAAGGACAATGTAAAAATGGAGAAGCTGACAAGGAGAAGGAAAAACAGGATTCATCTCCCTTGAATTTAGTTATCAATTCTTCACAAATGTCTCCAGAGAGCTCACCCAGTATTTCTAGACCAGATGGAAAGAACAGTATGGTACAGAACTCTCTATCCCTAGACCCAGCTGTCACAAGGAATAGAGAGGCAATCCTTGTTAGGAACTAACAGTTAGCGTTATATTCCATGTGGGCTGTACCATTCATTCATATATCGGCTGACCTCTAGATAGTGAATTTTTTTTTTCTTTTCCTGGTTTCCCATGTGAGTGCCTCTCAAATTTCTGTATCAATCTTTGACCTTCTTCCAAAGACCAATCATGCATTTCCAGGCCCTGCCAGTGATGTCCTTGAGACCGCTGACTGAACATCTCTGCAAACTAAACCAATTTTCCCCTACCTTGCGGAAAAAAGTTTCACCCCTTGACTTTTTCCTTGTGGTTGGCATGTTGTCATTCTCTCAATCTTGTAAGCTTTAAATTTCAAAGTGATTATTAAAGTTTCCCTCTCTCCCTGCCATCATATCAAGGTATTGCTAACTTAAAGTCTGACAGCAAAATATTTATTAAAAGTATACCCCCTTTTCCAATTTCACTCTAATCCATCCCAAAGTTTAGATTATCAAGTACTCACTCTTAATTTATTGCAAACACCTAACAGGTCTCCTTACCTTTAATCTCTTAACCCCCAGTTCATTCTATCTACTACTTCCAAAATTAACATTCCTACAGCACAACTGTGATCCTGCCACTTCAACGCTCAAAAATCTTCAGGGGCTTCACCCTGACTATTGAAAATATCTAAACCCTTTGACCTAATCATCAAAGGGTTTCATGATCCCACCTCAATATAACTTTCAAAATGACATCACATAATCTCTTTCACATACTCTTATATTCAAACCACTGGACTACATGTCATTAAGTGAAATATACATGAGTTTTCATGCTTGGTGCCTTTGCTCACATGGTTTCCTCCACTAACCCTTCCTCCTAGCACATTCTGTAATAGCTACTGAGTCAAACAATAGGACACAAAAGTGAATAACAGATTTTATATAGCTTCTAAGCTTGTCTTGGAGAAAGAAAAAGCATGAGCTTTGGAGTTACATAGGACTAGAATCTGAATTTTGCAATTACTAGCCATGTGACCTTCTGCCGAGCGACGTCTCCACTCTCCCACACCACCACACACTGTATCGCCAGATGATTTCAGGCAGGGAGCACCAGTGTTAATGAGCTGTTAGACAGCTTAAGACACTCACAGAACCAGATAGGTATATGGCTATCTTAGATAAGCAAACAATTTGGCTTCCTCTTCAAATCCATATTCTTTGATTAGTTTCAAAACTTACTTCACGATGGATGGGCACTGCTCAATTGTAATAGTTTCTACTTCAAGATAATTTTTACTTTGGTGGGAAAGAGACAAATTTAGATTTTGCCACACTGGGAAAACTGAGCTAACTAATGCCATGTTCCTAATCTATTCCAGTAACATTTTAACATCCTTTATAGTTTGGCTCATGGACTCATAACAGCCTTTAATTCGAGCCTGTATATGGAAAATGAACTCCAAAAATTGGGTTATTTATACAGTCTTTAGGGCTTCCCTGGTGGCTCAGCTGATAAAGAATCTGCCTGCAGTGCAATTTGATTTGGGTTTGATCCCTGGGTTGGGAAGATCCCCCTGGAAAAGGGAATGGCTACCCACTCCAGTATTCTGGCCTGGAGAATTCCATGTTCATGGGGTCACAAAGAGTCAGACACAGTGAGTGACTTTCACTTTCACTTTCATACAGTGTTTAAAGAAATCTGAGAGCTTCAGTCTTAATTCCAGAAGCACTCAGTGCTAAGACAAAGTGGAAGAGAATAGTTGGGATATCCTTGCTTAGAAGCCAAATGAAAGCTGGAAGTCACAGTTTTTGGAAATTTGTTTACATATAACTCTATGTCTGAAGGAAAGTTGGGAACAGAAGAAAAAGGGCTTGACATAAAGCAGACTTATGAACTCATTGACTTATTCAGTAGAAGCCGGAAAAAGCAGAAACTACCTTAGAAACCAAAAAAGAAGTACTATTTTGACCCTTATTTATATCTAAGTCAGAAGTTCTTTTACTTAGACATGCACCTGAACTTGGACTATATAATGAACATTTATTTGTGGGAATCTGGCTGCCTAGACTCCATCTCTTCCTTCTTTGATAATAGCACCTCATTTAATTCCAGAGAATTCCCTCTTCCCTATTGTATGCATTCTTACCGGGACTATAAATCAGCATACCCTGGCTTCCTCCTAAACAGGGATGGGCAATAATCCAAGCAAGGCTAGTGAGACTCTCCAAAATTTACATCTGAAGTAGAAGGTTTAAGAATGAAAAGATAAAGTTCCAGAACTGGAGCTCTACCAAGACTACGAGAGGACCCAACTGCTTAGACACCCATTGCTGCCCCAGCCTGGTCTCTAGCCCCTTCTGGAAGACACTCAAAAACACACCAATCAAATTCTTCTCCGCTTCCTTAGCTGGAGTTGGTTTCTATGGCAACCCGGGACTCCTGAGGTGGAGCTGAAGCCACTCTGCCCTAACTTTGTGCCTGGTCCTCCCCACTGGAAAATACAAACGCTTTAAATGAGGTCACCCTGTACGAGAAGATTTTGTTATGGCTCTGTTACAGAAGTATCTAGGATAATTTTATCAACTATACAGAACTCAAACAAGCAGGCTTTTGTTTTTTGCTTACCTACTCTTCCTCATTTTTACCAGAATTCACTTGTTCCCTGTGTTCCATGCCATATTTCCTCACTTCTCAATTTTCTTCTCTTAAGGTTAGCTACGATAATTTGTTTGTGCATTTGCTTTCCCAAACAGTTACATGTTTAAGTGGTTCATATTCCACTTTTGCTGATTATTTTCTTAGTATTTTCAACACCATTGCCCTTTATTCCAATACCTCTTCCCAAAAATGAAGTATTATGTTAGGAGTAATCTATCAAAAAATTAATTGTTAAAGGTATGATACTAGCACTTGTTCTACCAAGTCTCTTCTATGAAATAATTGCCACAAGAAGTTCTAAATTTGTTATTAGACTATACAATAAATAGAAGTTCAGAAATCTGAAAATAATGTAGTGATCACATACTCAAAGCCTAATATTTTAGGGATAACAGATCTCCACTTCTTTACTTTTGTTTTTATATTTCTTCTTTCATTAAAAGGTGGTTCAAGGAAGAAAATAACAGATATGTTTGGCAATCCTTCTTAAAAAAGAAGAAAATAGAAATAATTTGACATCCTTACATCAGTGACATAGTAAACCCTCAGTAACACCTTACAGTTATCTTCAGTTCGTCCTTTCTTTACATCTTCTACTTAACAAGACCACTGTAAAGATCAAGTGAAAGCAATTCTTAAGCTATAAAATGCTTCATGAATCAAGATGCTGCTAATATCGCTATTATTGGTCCTTTCCCTTCTTTTCCACCAACCTAGCCGTCAAAGCCATCATCACAAGCCAAGGAAATTCCCTGCCTCCATTTCCTGCCCGTTCTAATCACTCCATAGACAACTTGGTATACTCATCTTCCAGTTCATCCAAATTCTTAAGAGAAATGACACTAATATTACAACTAATCTTTCATAGAACAGAAAACCAGGAAATGCTCCAAATGTTTTTTGAGACCAGGATAACATTAATACCAAAACCGCACAAAAACATTTTAATTTTGCAAAATGAAGAAAGCAAAATTAAAGGCAAATCCTAGTCATGAACATGAATCCAAGACTCTTGAACTCAGGAAATATCAGGACATCAAATCCTATAGTATAAAAGGTAGGATTAAGTACGGTCTATTCTAGTAATGCAATGTAATTTATTACAGTAACAGTATGATGGAGAAAAATTATATAATCGTCTCAATAGATGCAAGAACAGCACTCTATAAAATTCAATACCAATTCATGAGTTTAAAAAAATACACTTTGGCAAACTAGCAATAAAATGGAATTGCCTTAGACAGATTAAAAAATGCTTCTATTAAAAAAAAACTTAAAGCATTTAGAAGTTGGCAGAGTGGTAATCCTCAGGACTAGTGTGTGGAGATGAGTAAGGGAAGAACTTCAGCAGGGCTGATTTCTTGATCTCAGTGCTTTATGACACAAATGTGTTCAGTTTATGAGAAAAAAATAAAAATCTACAGCAATCATTATACTTAATTGTAAGTGAAGTAATGAAAGCTTTCTTCTTGAGACTAGAAACTAAATAAAGGTGCCACTAACACCATTGCTTTTCAACAATTTAAAGGAAGTCCTAGCCAGTGCAATAGACAAGAAAGAGAAATAAAGGATGTAAGTAATGAAAAGGAAGAAATAAAACTGCTGCTATGATGCAGAATACCCAAAGGAATATAGATAAACTATCAGAATCAATAAGGAAAGATAGTAAGAATATTTAATCTGAGGTCAAATTTTAAAAATTCAATTGTTTCTAGACACAGCAGCAAAAAAAGGATAGAAAATGTTTTAAATGATGATATTTATAATAAAATTTAAAATATAAAATACTTAGGAATAAAACTTATAAGAGATGTACAAGATCTCTAAAGAGAACACTATTTGAAATATTTAATATTTATGTACATATCTATTAAATCGTCACATGTACATCTTAAAAATCAAGCTTTACAACCTAAATATATACCGTTTTTATTTGTCAGTTACACCTCAAGCAAGCTGGAAAAAATTAGAGAAGACAAACATTTAGAGAGATATACCATGCTCATGGAGTAAATATTGAAAATATATCAACTTATCAGTATTTTTCTATAGATTCAACATAATTCCAAAAAAATTCCAGAAGACTTTTTGTGGAAATAAACAAGGTGATTATGAAATCAATATAGGAAAAAATATCAAGAGAATCTTCAAGAGATGGGGAGAGATATGTGATCAAAAATTCAGATAACTGCAGTAAATAAGACAATGTTGAATTGGCACAGGGATAAATACATGAATCAATGGAATGAAAGAGAGTTCAAAATAGCCCTACATATATGTTTTAAAAGTTACATTGCAGAATAGTAGAAAAAGAATGATCTTTTCCATAAATGGTACTAATTCAATAGAATGTCAATATGAAGAAATGAAAACAGACATAAACCTCATATCATTTCTAAAAACCAATTCCTAATAAATAATAGATCTAACTACAAAAGAATAACAAAACTTCTAAAAGTTAACTCAGAGAAATAACTCATCACCTTGATGTACATAAAATGTCTTAAATTGGACACAAAAAGTGTTAAATACAAAGGGGAAGATTGATAAACTACTAATACTTAACAACTCCTATTCATCAAAGGCAGCATTAATAAAGTGAAAAGACAAATCACAGATAAGAAAAGATATAATTGCTAGAACGACTAAAATTTAAAACGCTAATACTAAACAATGGTTAGGATAGCATTCATATATTTCTAGTTGGAGTGTAAATTTTTAACAGCCACTCTGGAAAAAGTGAAACAAATGCATACACTGTTACCCAGCTATACCATTCCAACTTTTATATTAAACAAAAATATGTATGCATCAACTGGAAGGATGTACAAGGGGTGTCTCTGAGAACTAGGGATGTTCTATCTCTTATTCTGAATGATAGTTGCATTGGTTTTACTTTGTAAATTCAAAGAGCTGTATACTTATGATGATCCCCATTTTCTGTATGTATGATATACTTCAATTTTTTATATTGAGGGGAAGTAAAATAAATAAAAATAAAATCAAGAAGGAAAAAAGCATACAGAGAAGAAAGAAAAACACAAGGTGAAATAACAATTAGAAATGTTTACCTAGCAACTGGCTATTTTTATTGGCACAAATTATTCAGTGATAAATATAAGGGGTTGATATTTAAGCAAAGACAAAAACTTGATGTTTTGGTTAATCTATACATCCTTAGTAAAGGCAAATATGAAATTTCATTAGGTTTTCTGAAATAGTGAAAACAATTTTAAAAGATTCACATTGTTTTTGTCCTTGGCATTCACAGACCCAAGATTGAGAATCAGTGTCCTAATCTGATATGAAATCACATTACCAGCCAAAATATTCAGTAAATTTTGCCTTTCACCATAAATTATTTGTTAGGTTCATATTGAAAATTACCTCTGTAGGGAATATAATTACCAATCCTAAGTAAACACTATAAAATAAAACCTTGAGGATCTTTTCCTCTATTCTTCCCAATGGTGGATATATTATAATCTGAAGTTTTTTTTCATATAACTCCCCAAAATATTTTGCTTATTAGTATGCCTGTCAGGATTAAAATCTTAGCTTAATCACATAAAAACTATGTGACCTTGGGGAAGTTTCTTAACATATGCTTCAGTTTCCACATTTGGAACGTGGAGATGATGCTTCAAGTACCTACCTCACAGAGGTAGGTGCTGTGAGGAGTAAATTCAGTAACACTTGTAAATCACTTAGCACTGGGTCTAAATGTTAGGTAAATTATCATAATTACTTCCCCTCCTATTTGTTTTTAGGAATAAGGTATTATAACGCTGATCAGAACCTTTGCAAGCATGAGGGAAATTACTGACATAAGAATTTCACTTTTGGGTGATTGGGTTGGGAGGTGACTTGCATGCACTGGAGGACTTTCAGATATCAGCATATGGAAATCTTTCCTTTAGAGCTATTCAGTTGTTTCACAGAAGAATATACTGATCTCCTACCAGGAAAGTAACTGCCTAGGCAATGACATTCAAAGGAATTACAAGGTAGGTTCAATTGTTCTGATACAAAATTTCTATCTATACTCTTGTTTTCTGTCTCAAGACTCATCCCTGCCTTCAGCTAAACCTAATATCTCAAGTCCCTCAAGTATTTAAGCATAGCCATTACTTTGAGTCTTCCTGAGTCTTCTCCTCTCCAGCTATACATACACATCTTCAACTGTCTACATATTGTTCACTCATTTTTTATGAATTCATTCATTCAAGAATGGTCTCTTTCTTATTAATTCATTCAAGAATGTTCTTTTTCAATTAATTCATTCAAGAATGTTGTGATGATTAACCTGACCATGTCATGGTATGCAGATGTGTGGTCAAAGATTGTTCTAGATGTTTCTATGAAGATTTTTTTAGATGATATTAGTATTTAATATAGACTTTGAGGAAAGCAGAATACTCTCCATAATGTGGGAGGGCTTCATCCAATCAATTGAAGGCCTTAATAGAAAAGACCAACCTCTCAGGAAGAAGAGGGAATTTTGCCAGCAGACCAACTTTGGACTCAAACTGCAACTCTTCCCTAAGTCTCCAGCATGCTGGTCTATCCTGCAATTTTGGTCTAACTAAGCCTCACAATCACCAATTCCTTAAAATAAACTTCTCTTCCTATATACATACATACATCTTGTCAGTTCTGTTTCTGTTGGAGAGAACACGGTTTTGCTCCAGGAACACAAATAGGACCCACTACTCAACTCTGTGACTCTCCCAGCCTAAATTCACCTTTTTATGTTCACATAACTGTTTAAACTCTGCCTAAACCACACTGGCTGTTTCAAATGCAGTCTGAACAGAGTGAGTGTGTGTGCATGCTCAGTCACGTCCAACTCTTTGTGACCTCATGTACTGCAGCCCGCCAAGCTCCTCTGTCCATGGAATTTTCCAGACAAGAATATTGGAGTGGGTTGCCATTTCCTTCTCCTGGGGATCTTCCCGATACAGGGATTGAACTTGTGGCTTCTGTGTCGCCAGCATTGGCAAGCAGATTCTTTACCATTAGCGCCACCTGAACAGAATTTAGAATGAAACAAACTGAGATGTTTCACCTCCCTAATTCTACCTATTTTGCAGTCAAAAAGCAGCCTAATTACATCACTACTCACATTGAGCTGACCATGATAAAATCCCATAAGCTTCCCATAAGAAATGTTGCCAAGCCATATCTCATCAATTCTTCATTTGTGCAACTGTTTCTTTGTAGCCTGTACACAATACCTCACATTTGTTCCTACTAAATTTTATCCTTGAAGTTTAATTTTTCATTGAATGCTGTCAAAATCTTTTGAATCCTTATTCTCTCACTCAATGTATTTACAAAAACTCTCAGCTTCATATTAATGAAATATTAGCCTTTCTAAAACTAAAAAATACATAGCTGAGATCAAGGGAAATCTCTGACATTATCAATCTTTTTTTAAAAAGGCTTAATTCAAGCAGCATTAGCATAAATACACTGCTATCGAAGTTCTCAGAGAGTATCTGATATGCAAGGAAGGCAGGATGCATGCTGCTCTAGTCAGACCTGGTTTCAAGAGCTCCCTCTAAACTTAGAGACTGCAGCACATGGCACGCAGGATCCGAGATCCCTCACTAGGGGTCAAACCTGCTACTCCTGCAGTGAAAGCAGTGTCTTAACCACCTAACTTCCAGGGGAGTCCCAACATACAAGTTTTATAACTGGACAAACTGCTTATTCCTCAGCGTGCCAGTAAAATGGGGGGGAGAGGTCATATCACAGAGGTTGCTGTGAGAGTTAAAATACACATAAAGCCCTTGACACAATGCCTAGTCTTAGCAGGTGTGGTTTTGTTTCTTTTTGTTGCTGTTTTTTGTTCCTTTGGCTGCACTGGGTCTCTGGGGCAGCACGTGGGCTTTCTCTGGTTTCAGAGCACACAGCTCAGCAGTCACAGCACTCAAGCGTCTCTAGTTGCCCGTTGGTATGTGGGATCTCAGTTCCCCTACCGTGAATCAAACGCTCATTCCCTGCCTTGGAGGGCAGATTCTTAACCACTGGACTACCAGGGAAGTCCTGACATGTGTCTTCTTTGAAGCACATAGTATGTACTCATAAATAGTTAGATCCGTTCCTGCTTCACGTTCCCTTGGAAAGTAGGCCATAGCCTAAATCTTTTAGTCACTCATGGCATTGAAGGAGAAAGAGAGAAGATGGAAGGGAGGAAGGGAGTGAGGGAGGATGGGAGGGTGCAGATGCAGATAGATGAATGACTTGAAGTTGCCGCAAAAAGTTGGAATAATGACAATGAATACTTTGGAATCTGAACATACATCCAGAGAAATAAGAGGCTACTGTTAAAGGCTGCAAATTCTTTAGAAATACTGAATAGTTTAGAAAAAGACTTTCATTCAGTCTCTTGCCAAACGGCAACTTAAGCAGGAGAGGAATAAATGCAGTGATGTTTGGTATTTGGTTAAACATTTGGCTAAACATTTAAGCTGCATTTCAAAATGTTAGATTTGGCAAAATCTAAAATAAATTTTGACAAGTCCTTGACTTTTTACTTGCATGTATTAAAGAGAAAGCCAGCTTGTATATTTGATTTTGACTCGTTAAAATGTATGGTGTTTTATCAAGCCACAAAAACTGCCCCAAATCATTTAGTTTAACTCAGAAAAAAAAAAAAAGTCTTATATAAATCACAACCCTCAAACACTAAGTTGCTGAGCTTTGGAAGAAGAGATTAACTCAGAAAGCCCTCATGAAAGAAATTCTGAAGAAGTAATTAAAGGAGTGAAACAGCGCTGAATACACAGAAAATGTAAAACCAAGTATGCAGACAGAAGTGGTGTTACATAACAGCTGACAAGGACAAATCTCAGTTATTTTAAAGAAATTTTTCTAAAATGTCTGGGAGAAAAACAGGGTCTTCAGCACACCCATAATTAATGTCAGGATGTATTTACTAAACAAATGCTCACTGTGTGTCTCTATATTCAAGTCTCTCTGTCAAATGCTGGGACCACAAGGAGATATCACCTCACACCTGTCAGAACGGCTATTCGCAAAAAGACAGCAAATGACAGTTGCTGGCAAGGATGTGGAAACAAGGGAGCCCTCTTGCACTGTTGGTGGGAATGTAAACCACTGTAGCCACTATGGAAAAGAGTGTGGAGGTTCCTCAAAGGATTAGAAATAGAACTACCATACGATCTATCAATCCCACTTCTGAGTGTTTTTCTGAAAACAAAAGCACAAGTTTGAAAAGGTACATGCACCCCTATATTCACTGCAGCATTATTTAAAACAGTCAAGATATGGAAGCAACCTAATTGTCCAGAAATACATAAATGGATTAAGAGATATGATATATAGTATACAATGGACTATTACTCAGCCATTTAAACAAAAAATGAAATCTTGCCACTTAAGACAATGTGGATGGACCTAGAGGGTATTAGGCTAAGTGAAATAAGTCAGACAGAGACAGACAAATACCATATTTGTCTTCAAATATGATGCCTTCATCTATATGTGGGATCTAAAAACCAAAACAAACAAACATAACAAAACAGAAACAGACTCAAAGATACAGAGAACAAGCTGGTGGTTCCCAGAGAGGAGGGAGATGGGAAGACGAGTGAGACAGAGTGAAGGAGATTAAGAGGTACAAACTTCTAGTTATAAAATAAATAAGTCACAGGGATATAATGTACAGCATAGGAAATATAGTAAATAATATAATAAATTTATATGGTGACAGATGATAACTAGACTTATCGTAGTAGTCATTTTACAATGTATAAAAATACTAAATCATAATATTATACAGCCAAAACTAGTATATTTAGTCAATTAAATAAAATACTAGGAAACATGCTGGACAGGACAGACATGTCTTCTGAAAGCATACTGTCTATAGAGAAAATAGATTTTTTAAGTGAAAATATAAAATAATTACAAACTGCAATAAAAGCTAGGAAGGCTAAAGATGTAGGAAGCAGTCTTTTTTTTAATCAGAGGATAATTGCTTTACAGTATTGGTTTCTGCCATACAACATTGAGCATCAATCATAATCATATATACATTCCCTCCCTGTTTATTACATATACACCTCCCTCTCCACTCCCATCCCACCCCTCCAGGTCATCACAGAGCAGCACGCTGGGCTCCCTGTGTTATATAGCAGCTGCCCATTAGTTAAGAAGTACTCTTATTATACATAGCTTTTTTAATTGCAAGTTTAGGGCCATTAATTTTTTTAAAAATAGATTTTCAAATTCCTAGAGAACTTGAAGCTCATCACATCCAGTTTTTAAATGCTTTGATCAAGGAAAGGGGGAAAGGCAAAAGCCAGATCTGAACACAGGTTTCCTAATTGTATCCTACATCCCTTCTTCATTCAACTTTCACTGAGCATCAGCTATGATTAGGCTGTATGCTAAGTGCTGCAGAGGAGGCAAAAATTAAAGCCATCACTCCCTAACTCTCAAACTGCTGACAGACAGAAGGGAGATAAACTTGCAAACAAATAACTGCCAAAAGATAAATCATATAAAAGAAGTTTGCACAAAATTCTGTGGCAAAGAAGGGAAACCCTAACTCTGCTTAGGAAGATAATGGATGGCTTCACTTTAGCCAAATGATATGGAAGCAGTAAGACTTGTCCAGAAAGACAAAAAGAAGAGCAACATTTCAGAAAGAGTAAAGTAAATGTGCAAAGAAATGCCAATGTGAAAGAATACTGTTCAGGAAAGTCTAAGTATAAAAGGTTTCAGAACTCCTCTACTTCTGAGCTTTCTTTTTCTTATTATTTTTGTCAAAATAATACATGCATATAGTCCAGTAGTACAAAAGGACTTAAAAACACAGCTGTCCTGTAGCAAACTCTCTCATGGTCACCCCACCATCAAGGTTCTCTCATTCCCAGATGGGATCACATTACGCTCATTCAGCTTCTGCTTCTGGCATTAACGCCACGCTTTCTAAATCATGTGTGTATACTGATATTTTGGTATCCTACATGGTATGAGAATTTTCGCTTTATATCCACTTCATCTCCTCCACCCCATATGCTTGAAACATAATTTGGGGCTATTACCATAATTGCTTTTATAATAACTAAGTACATGTTGCTTACTGATTAAAGCCCTATACTACAATTATATTTCCTTGCTGTAATAGCTTTTCTTTTTTTTTTTAATTTATTTGCATGCACTTTATTGTTCTTTTTCAATCTCCAGTTAAATCTTCCCCCACACTCCAAGAACTCTAAAAACATTATAAATAATTTTTCTTAAAGTCAAACCTATGAAACAATTTGTTCTTCCCTGTGGTTATGCCCACTAGAAATCGTGTGCCCCTGCTTTAATCTGCACTGAAGTTGTGGTCTAGCCTAGGAATTTCTTTTGCCTCTCTTCTCTATTAGAGCTAGTTTCTAGATCCTGGGCTAGATCTAGACTTTCTAGATCCTCAGCTGGTAAAGAATTCGCCTGCAGTGTGGGAGACCTGGGTTCGATCCCTGGGTTGGGAAGATCCCCTGGAGAAGGGAACAGCTACCCACTCCAGTATTCTGGCCTGGAGAATTCCACGAACTGTATAGTCCATAGGTTCACAAAGAGTCGGACATCTCCCTATTTCCTAGTTTACATTCTCACTTTGGTAGAGCCCACCTTCTACTAGCTTCCTGAGAAAGAGTGCATGAATGTAAATATTTAAAACAAATATCTCTATCAGTCACATCTGACTAATATTTTGGCCAAGCATAAAATTCAAGGTTGTAAGTTACTCTCCTTCAGAATTATTCAGTCATTGCTCTACTATCTTCTAGTTTCTAATGTTGCTATTGAGAAATCTGGTGCCATTGTTGTGACCATTCATATGTGAATTTTCTTTTTTTTCGCCCTCTGGGAGTGTATGAGTTAGGATGGTGTTCAGTCGCACGTAAAAGAAAATCCAACATTATAGAGTAGCTTAATCAAATAGGGAATCTCCCTACCCCTGCAACATCACAAGAAATCCAAAGATGGGTAGTTGCTGACATCATTGACTCAGCAGTTCAAGCATATCAGAGCTGAGACACCATGGAAAGAAAAGACTACCATAGCTCCAGCCATCTTGCTCACATTCCATACAGGAAAAGGCAGAGGGGAAAGGAGGAAACAAAGGTATAGCCTATATCAGAAAACAAAAGTTTTCTCAGAAATTCTTCAGCACACTTCCACTAAAAATTTACAGGCTAGCACTTTATCACACTTGGCCAAACCTACCTACAAAGGAGTTTAGAAAAGCAAGTGTTTAATCTTTCTAGCCTCTTAAATAAAGAAAAACAAGGGTAAAAAGAGATTACAATGAGTTGAGGGAGCCAAACTAGAGTATGAAATTATATTGTGATGTGTCTTGCTGTGAGTCTATGTTTAATCCTTTGTGCTGGGCACTCTGTGAGTCCTTTCAAATTTGAAACACATGTTTTCATCCTGGCACTTTTCCTTTTAATTTATTTGATAATTTCCTCCCTTTGGCTTTTTCTGTTCTGTAATTTGGGAGCTCCTAAAAGTCAGGTGTTGGACCTTTGCTATTGACTATCTTTTTCTCCTACTTTCCATCTCATTATCTTTTAATTCTATTTTCTGGGAGATTTCCTCATTTGCAGTTAATCCTTCTATTGAATATTTTATTTTTCAGGGTGCTTTCTTATTCTTTTATTCTTCCTTATTCACACCATTACATTATTTTACAGATGCAAAATATACTCAACTCTCTGAGGGTACTGATTATATTTTCTTGAAGGTTTCTTTTTTTCCTGACAGTCTCACTTTCTTACTTTTCTGTTTGTTTATTTGCTGTGGTCTCTCTTCCTGCTGGAGGCTTTTCTCAGTTGACTGTTGGCAACTGGTTCTATGTTCACATCTAAGAATGACATACTGAAAAGGGGATCGGAAGCTGTGTGCATGCAGTAAATTTCACTGTAAGACAATATGGAGGCCAACTGTTTTTTGTTTATTTTGTTTCTTTTCATCAGGAATACCCATCAGTCAGTATCTGCAGAGATTTACTCTGGAGTGTGTAATTTCTTTAGGGAAGGATCTTCCAATATCCTGTTTGAGCAAGTGTGAGGATAGGAAGGTGGTTGTAAGCTTGTTGTTAATATTATAGAGCTCAGCATGGGAAGGGGGCTTCCCTGGATCCACCCAGCAATGCAGGAGATGCAGGTTCAATCCCTGGGTTGGGAAGATCCCCTGGAGAAGGAAATGGCAACACACTCCAGTATTCTTGCCTGGGAAATCCTACTGACAAGGGAGCCTGGTGAGCTACAGTCCATGGGGTCAGAAAAGACTCGGACACGACTTAGCGACTAAACAAGCTACAAGCGTAGAAAGAGAGCCGAAGTACCACTAATATGCAAATTTCCACTTAATTCTCCTCACATCTACCCTCGTCTGTGTCATCTCTCAGGTTTGATTTTCATAGATTATACCTTCCATATGTTTCAGACTTGGGGTACTGGTAGTTGTTAGTGTCCAAATATAGTCAATTTCCAACAGTCCTCCTTTGCTCATTCCACCTCAGGGCTCCCCCACAATCTCACCCAGCTTCTATAACACCTAGTGCCTCTGATTCTTGAGCCTTTCTCAGATTTGGCTGGATGAATCAGTTTGCTTATCACTGGTATGTCCCCTTACAGATGGTTAGATTTGACATTCTCACGGCTAAGACATTCTTCTATCTGTTTTCCATAGTCCCATTCTATAGATGATAGTTAAAGATACCTCTTAGTTTTACTTAAAATGGAATGTGTGTATCTATTGCTTTTGTTTCCTTTTTGTTTTCAGTGATTTCTTATAAGAAACAGAAGTATTTTTCTGCCATTTTGAAGCAGTCTTTAATTATTACATAAGAGTAAGTCTCTAATTATTACTTTAAAACTTTAAAAATCCTAATAATAAACAAAATAGGCTCTATAGGAAAACTCTACCCACTAATAGCACACATTAACTTAGAATGGGTATTACATTGTTGCTGATCCATTTCTAGTAATGTGATGTGGTAATTAAGAGCATAAATTTTGAGGTCAGGAGGAGCCAAGATGGCAGAGGAGTAGGACGGGGAGACCACTTTCTCTCCTACAAATTCATCAAAAGAATATCTGAATGCAGAGCAAACTTCACAAAACAACTTCTGATCGCTAGCTGAGGTCATCAGGCTCCCAGAAAAACAGCCCATTGTCTTCGAAAGGAGGTAGGACAAAATATAACAGATAAAAAGTGAGACAAAAGAGCTAAGGACGGAGATCCGTCCTGGGAAGGGAGTCTTTAGAGGACGTTTCCAGACACCAGGAAACCCTCGCACTGGCGGGCCTGGGGGAAGTGTTTGAATCTAGGAGGGCAACCTGACTGGGAGGGAAACAATAAATAAAACCCACAGATTACGTGCCTAAAAGCAACTCTCAGCAGAAAAGTACCCCCAGACACCTGCATCCGCCACCAGCAAGTGGGGGCAGCACGGAGAGGAGCGGACGGCATTGCTTGGGGTAGGGTCTGGGCCTGAGTGCCCTGAGGACAATCGGAGGGAGCTTTTGTGAGTTGCCAACTTGAACTGTGGGAGAGCAAAAGAGAAAGAGAAAATTAACCGACCCGAACACGCTGCCGGCCGTTCGCAGAACAAAGGGACCGAGAAAGTCCAGAGAAAAGCTCTTAGACTGCGGACAGGCCCAGCCCCGCCGGAGGTAGGAGGCAGGGCGGAGGGGAAGGTCGCGGCGAGACACAGGGCACAGGCACCCGACCGGCGCGGGCGGGGACTGGGGCTGGGGACGCGGAGGGCGGAAGGCGCACGCACCCGACTGGCACCAGCGTAAACTGAGACAGGGTCCGGAAGGGAGTGGGCGCGCTGCACCCGGGGAGAGTGCGCCTGTCAAGCCCCTGGCTGCCTGGACCGCTCTGACGGGGAAGGCACGGGAGCGGACGCAGCCGTTTGTTCCGCGCTTTTGTGGAACACCCCAGGGCTGGAGCTGCGCGCAGCGTGGGGCGCGCTCCATATAGGACAGCCGGGAGCCTGAGCAGCGCAGACGGAGAAAGCAGCGTCAGCCCCTCCCCGCAACGCCAGTCGGTCCCTGCAGCGCCAGCCCGTCCCCGCAGCGCCAGCCCCTCCCTGCAGCGCGACAGAACTAGCTACCTGAATAAGAGTCCACCTCCACCCGCCTGTGTCAGGGCGAAATGAGGCTCTGAAGAGACCAGCAAACAGAAGCCAAATAAACAAAGGGAACAGCTTCAGAAGGGACTGGTGCAACAGATTAAAATCCCTGTAGAAAACACCGACTACACCGGAAGGGGCCTATAGATATAGAGAAGTGTGAGCTGGAACGAGGAGATATCTGAAACTGAGCCGAACCCACACTGACCGCAATAGCTCCAGAGAAATTCCTAGATATATTTTTACTTTTTTTTTTTTTAAAGTAAGAAAAGAAAAAAAAAATTTTTTTTAATTTTTTTTATTTTTTCTCTTTTATTTTCCTTTAAAATTCCCTATTACTCCCCCATTACTCCTTAACTTTCATTTTCATAGATTTTTATGATTTTTTTAATTAGGGAAAATTCCTTTTTTTTTTCTCCTTTTTCTCTTCTATTTTCTATTTTTCTTTTTCTCTTATTTCTTTTAAAGTCCTCTAGTACTCCTCTACTACTCCTTAATTTTCATTTTCAATACACTATAACCTTACCAAAAAAAAAAAGAGAAAAGAAGAGAAACCCTATTTTTAAACTAAACTTCATATATATTATTAAAATTTTGTGTGTGTGTTTTGGTTTTTGTTTTTAATATAGTATTTTTAAGAGTCTAACCTCCACTCTAGATTTTTAATTTTTTTCAGTATATGATATAAATTGTGGACATTTAAGAATCCAATATTCAGTTCCCATTTTTATTCCGGAGTGTGTTGATTATTCTCTCCCAATCTTGACTCTCTGTTTTCTACCTCAGAACACCTCTATTTCCTCCTTTCCCCTTCTCTTCCCAATCCAATTCTGTGAATCTTGGTGGGTGTCTGGGCTACGGAGAACACTCTGGGAACAGACAACTGCGTAGATCTGTCTCTCTCCTCTTGAGTCCCCCTTTTTCTCCTCCTGCTCATCACTATCTCCCTCCTCCCTCTCCTCTTCTTCATGTAACTCTGTGAACCTCTCTGGGCATCCCTAACGGGGGAGAATCTTTTCACCATTAACCTAGAAGTTTTATTATCAGTGCTGTATAGTTGGAGAAGTCCTGAGAGTACAGGAAGAATAAAACTAAAATCCAGAGGCAGGAGACTTAAGCCCAAAACCGGAGAACACCAGAAAACTCCTGACCACATGGAACTTTAAGTAGTAAGTGACCGTCCAAAAGCCTCCATACATACACTGAAACCAACCACCACCCAAGAGCCAATAAGTTTTAGAGCAAGACATACCAAGCAAATTCTCCAGCAACACAGAAACATATCCCTGAACGTCAACATACAGGCTGCCCAAGGTGACACCTAACACATAGACCCATCTCAAAACTCATTACTGAGCACTCCATTGCTCTCTAGAGAGAAGAAATCAAGTTCCACGCACTAGAACACCGACGCAAACTTCCCTAACTAGGAAACCTTGACAAGCCAATCGTCTAACCCCACCCACTGGGTAAAACCTCCACAATAAAAAGGAACCACAGACCTCCAGAATACAGAAAGCCCAGTCCAGACACAGCAATCTAAACAAGATGAAAAGGCAGAGAAATACCCAACAGGTAAAGGAACATGAAAAATGCCCACCAAGTCAAACAAAAGAGGAGGAGATAGGGAATCTACCTGAAAAAGAATTTAGAATAATGATAATAAAAATGATCCAAAATCTTGAAAACAAAATGGAGCTACAGATAAATAGCCTGGAGACAAAGATTGAAAAGATACAAGAAATGTTTAATAAAGACCTAGAAGAAATAAAAAAGAGTCAGTTAAAAATGAATAATGCAATGAATGAGATCAAAAACACTCTGGAGGGAACCAAGAGTAGAATAACAGAGACAGAAGATAGGATAAGTGAGGTAGAAGATAAAATGGTGGAAATGAATGAAGCAGAGAGGAAAAAAGAAAAAAGGATCAAAAGAAATGAGGACAACCTCAGGGACCTCTGGGACAATGTGAAACGCCCCAACATTCGAATCATAGGAGTCCCAGAAGACAAAAAGAAAGGCCATGAGAAAATACTCGAGGAGATAATAGCTGAAAACTTCCCTAAAATGGGGAAGGAAATAGCCACCCAAGTCCAAGAAACCCAGAGAGTCCCAAACAGGATAAACCCAAGGCAAAACACCCCAAGACACATATTAATCAAATTAACAAAGATCAAACACAAAGAACAAATGTTAAAAGCAGCAAGGAAGAAACAACAAATAACACACAAAGGGATTCCCATAAGGATAACAGCTGATCTATCAATAGAAACCCTCCAGGCCAGAAGGGAATGGCAGGACATACTGAAAGTAATGAAAGAGAATAACCTACAACCTAGATTACTGTACCCAGCAAGGATCTCATTCAGATATGAAGGAGAATTCAAAAGCTTTACAGACAAGCAAAAGCTGAGAGAATTCAGCACCACCAAACCAGCTCTTCAACAAATGCTAAAGGATCTTCTCTAGACAGGAAATGCAGAAAGGTTGTATAAACATGAACCCAAAACAACAAAGTAAATGGCAACGGGACCACACCTATCAATAATTACCTTAAATGTAAATGGGTTGAATGCCCCAACCAAAAGACAAAGATTGGCTGAATGGATACAAAAACAAGACCCCTATATATGCTGTCTACAAGAGACCCACCTCAAAGCAAGAGACACATACAGACTAAAAGTGAAGGGCTGGAAAAAAATATTTCACGCAAACGGACACCAAAAGAAAGCAGGAGTCGCAATACTCATATCAGATAAAATAGACTTTCAAATAAAGGATGTGAAAAGAGACAAAGAAGGACACTACATAATGATCAAAGGATCAATCAAAGAAGAAGATATAACAATTATAAATATATATGCACCCAACATGGGAGCACCTCAATATGTACGGCAAACACTAACAAATATGAAAGAGGAAATTAATAGCAACACAATAATAGTGGGAGACTTTAATACCCCACTCACAACTATGGATAGATCAACTAAACAGAAAATTAACAAGGAAACACAAACTTTAAATGACACAATGGACCAGCTAGACCTAATTGATATCTATAGGACATTTCACCCCAAAACAATCAACTTCACCTTTTTCTCAAGTGCACACGGAACCTTCTCCAGAATAGATCACATCCTGGGCCATAAATCTGGTCTTGGAAAATTCAAAAAAATTGAAATCATTCCAGTCGTCTTTTCTGACCACAGTGCAGTAAGATTAGATCTCAATTACAGGAAAAAATTGTTAAAAATTCAAACATATGGAGGCTAAATAACACGCTTCTGAATAACCAACAAATCATAGAAGAAATCAAAAAAGAAATCAAAATATGCATAGAAATGAATGAAAATGAAAACACAACAACCCAAAACCTATGGGACACTGTAAAAGCAGTGCTAAGGGGAAGGTTCATAGCATTACAGGCTTATATCAAGAAACAAGAAAAAAGCCAAAAAAATAACCTAACTCTACACCTAAAGCAATTAGAGAAGGAAGAAATGAACAACCCAAGAGTTAGCAGAAGGAAAGAAATCTTAAAAATTAGGGCAGAAATAAATGCAAAAGAAACTAAAGAGACCATAGCAAAAATCAACAAAGCTAAAAGCTGGTTTTTTGAAAAAATAAACAAAATTGACAAACCATTAGCAAGACTCATTAAGAAGCAAAGAGAGAAGAACCAAATTAACAAAATTAGAAATGAAAACGGAGAGATCACAACAGACAACACTGAAATACAAAGGATCATAAGAGACTACTACCAGCAGCTCTATGCCAATAAAATGCACAACTTGGATGAAATGGACAAATTCTTAGAAAAGTATAATTTCCCAAAACTGAACCAGGAAGAAATAGAAGATCTTAACAGACCCATCACAAGCAAGGAAATCGAAACTGTAATCAAAAATCTTCCAGCAAACAAAAGCCCAGGACCAGATGGCTTCACAGCTGAATTCTACCAAAAATTTAGAGAAGAGCTAACACCTATCTTACTCAAACTCTTCCAGAAAATTGCAGAGGAAGGTAAACTTCCAAACTCATTCTATGAGGCCACCATCACCCTAATTCCAAAACCAGACAAAGATGCCACAAAAAAAGAAAACTACAGGCCAATATCACTGAAGAACATAGATGCAAAAATCATTAACAAAATTCTAGCAAACAGAATCCAACAACATATTAAAAAAAATCATACACCACGACCAAGTGGGCTTTATCCCAGGAATGCAAGGATTCTTTAATATCCACAAATCAATCAATGTAATACATCACATTAACAAATTGAAAGATTAAAAACCATATGATTATCTCAATAGATGCAGAGAAAGCCTTTGACAAAATTCAACACCCATTTATGATTAAAACTCTCCAGAAAGCAGGAATAGAAGGAACATACCTCAACATAATAAAAGCTATATATGACAAACCCACAGCAAGTATCACCCTCAATGGTGAAAAATTGAAAGCATTTCCCCTGAAATCAGGAACAAGACAAGGGTGCCCACTCTCACCACTACTATTCAACATAGTTTTGGAAGTTTTGGCCACAGCAATCACAGCAGAAAAAGAAGTAAAAGGAATCCAGATAGGAAAAGAAGAAGTGAAACTCTCGCTGTTTGCAGATGACATGATCCTCTACATAGAAAACCCTAAAGACTCTACCAGAAAACTACTAGAGCTAATCAATGAATATAGTAAAGTTGCAGGATATAAAATTAACACACAAAAATCCCTTGCATTCCTATATACTAACAATGAAAAAACAGAAAGAGAAATTAAGGAAACAATACCATTCACCATTGCAACAAAAAGAATAAGATACTTAGGAGTATATCTACCTAAAGAAACAAAAGACCTATACATAGAAAACTATAAAACACTGATGAAAGAAATCAAAGAGGACACAAACAGATGGAGAAACATACCATGCTCATGGATTGGAAGAATCAATATTGTCAAAATGGCTATTCTACCCAAAGCAATCTATAGATTCAATGCAATCCCTATCAAGCTACCAACGGTATTTTTCACAGAACTAGAACAAATAATTTCACAATTTGTATGGAAATACAAAAAACCTCGAATAGCCAAAGTAATCTTGAGAAAGAAGAATGGAACAGGAGGAATCAACCTGCCTGACTTCAGACTATACTACAAAGCCACAGTCATCAAGACAGTATGGTACTGGCACAAAGACAGAAATATAGATCAATGGAACAGAATAGAAAGCCCAGAGATAAATCCACGAACCTATGGACACCTTATCTTTGACAAAGGAGGCAAGGATATACAATGGAAAAAAGACAACCTCTTTAACAAGTGGTGCTGGGAAAACTGGTCAACCACTTGTAAAAGAATGAAACTAGAACACTTTCTAACACCATACACAAAAATAAACTCAAAATGGATTAAAGATCTAAATGTAAGACCAGAAACTATAAAACTCCTAGAGGAGAACATAGGCAAAACACTCTCCGACATAAACCACAGCAAGATCCTCTATGACCCACCTCCCAGAATATTGGAAATAAAAGCAAAAATAAACAAATGGGACCTAATGAAACTTAAAAGCTTTTGCACAACAAAGGAAACTATAAGCAAGGTGAAAAGACAGCCCTCAGATTGGGAGGAAATAATAGCAAATGAAGAAACAGACAAAGGATTAATCTCAAAAATATACAAGCAACTCCTGCAGCTCAATTCCAGAAAAATAAATGACCCAATCAAAAAATGGGCCAAAGAACTAAACAGACATTTCTCCAAAGAAGACATACAGATGGCTAACAAACACATGAAAAGATGCTCAACATCACTCATTATCAGAGAAATGCAAATCAAAACCACAATGAGGTACCATTACACGCCAGTCAGGATGGCTGCTATCCAAAAGTCTACAAGCAATAAATGCTGGAGAGGGTGTGGAGAAAAGGGAACCCTCTTACACTGTTGGTGGAAATGCAAACTAGTACAGCCGCTATGGAAAACAGTATGGAGATTTCTTAAAAAACTGGAAATAGAACTGCCATATGACCCAGCAATCCCACTTCTGGGCATACACAATGAGGAAACCAGATCTGAAAGAGACACGTGCACCCCACTGTTCATTGCATCACTATTTATAATAGCCAGGACATGGAAGCAACCTAGATGCCCATCAGCAGACGAATGGATAAGGAAGCTGTGGTACATATACACCATGGAATATTACTCAGCCGTTAAAAAGAATTCATTTGAACCAGTTCTAATGAGATGGATGAAACTGGAGCCCATTATACAGAGTGAAGTAAGCCAGAAAGATAAAGAACATTACAGCATACTAACACATATATATGGAATTTAGAAAGATGGTAACGATAACCCTAGATGCAAAACAGAAAAAGAGACACAGAAGTACAGAACAGACTTTTGAACTCTGTGGGAGAAGGTGAGGGTGGGATGTTTTGAAAGAACAGCATGTATATTATCTATGGTGAAACAGATCACCAGCCCAGGTGGGATGCCTGAGACAAGTGCTCGGGCCTGGTGCACTGGGAAGACCCAGAGGAATTGGGTGGAGAGGGAGGTGGGAGGGGGGATCGGGATGGGGAATACGTGTAAATCTATGGCTGATTGATATCAATGTATGAAAAAACCCACTGAAAAAATAAATAAATAAATAAAGGGGAAAAAAATTTTTGAGGTCAAACTGCCTTGCTTGGAATTATGTCTCCACTGCTTTCCTTACCATATAATCTTGAACAAATTCTGTTGATATCAATCTCTTAAGCTGAAAAATGTAGAGTAGTAGTGAGGAGTAAGTACAAATAGTACCTGGCACATAAATAATAATAAATACCAGTTACTATTATTAACTCCAACAGTTCTGATTTTCCAAAGTAATGAAAGGGTCAAGCACTATTCTAAATACTTTATAGGTATTAACTTACTGAATCTTGAAAACAACACTATAAGGTAAGTATTAACAGACCAGTTTTATAAAGGGTGAAACTGATGCACAAATAGATTAAGAGGCTTGCCCAAGATCACAATCAAAGGTAGATAAATAGGACTCAAATCCAAGTAGTCAGGTTCTAGAATCTTTGATCTTAATAGCCTGGCAAGCTGCAGTCCATGGGGTCGCAAAGAGTCAGACACAACTTAGTGACTGAGCAACAACAAAAAACAACTTACATACACTGTGCAGCCCATGACAGCATCATTCAAATTTGAATCCCCACATTCTCTTCAGTTCTCTTGTGGAATGCCAATTAAGCTACATTTGGGAACATCAGACAAACTTACAGAAACATTCCAAAATGACATTGTGAAATCTGAACCAAATGATTTCTCCTTTTAACAGCCTTCTATGTAAAGACAATGGTACAGAATGGTTGTATAAACATGATACGCATTTCCATAACAAGTAAAGAATACAAACATAAAAATATCATGAAGCTTTTAAGCCTACTGCTCCCAAGTCATTCTTTTATCACATGGAAATGTGTTTTCTAAGTCCATCTTCTTTGTGCAAATTGGAAGGTTTGTAAAAGTGAAAACTCATCTTCTGTTGCCAAGAGTCCCATCAAGACAGAAGTTCTTAATTAACTAAGCAATTTGTCATGACAGGTGAAGCAAAAATATATAATTTTGTAATTGTTTTTCCTCCACTAAAACCATTAGCCAGAATTTAAAAATATGTGTCCTCTGGGTTCTGGCTCTGGGTAAGCTGGAAAAATCATATCCCATTCTGTCTCTGCCATTGCATGTAGCTATAAAATCTGGACAGACTGCAGAGAGCAGATATTTGAGAGCTCCGAAGAGTAAATGATAGCAGGTGGATTGGAGAAGACCAGAATTCAAAACGCCAACAGTGAGTTCCTTGTTTTTCATTTGGTATCCCCAGCCTGAACTCAAAGCATTCCAAAACCAAGAGTAGACACCAACATGTGAACAGACAGAATTCCAGAGAAGTCCACTCGTTCTGGCTCAACAAGAAAAGGGATTACTAATACTCAGAGAGAGTGGGAGAAATCTCAATTCTGTTTGTTATTATTATATTTATTTTCCCTTCTTTAATGCCTCAGTCCCCAGGCAATTCTGTGGCAGTGGCAGCAGCAATTGTGACTGCAGGGAGGACCCCAGAGGTGCCTGAAATCTGGAGGAAGAACATTCCTTTCCTACTGGAGGAGCTGAGGTCCAAAAGGGAGAGGTAAACTCCTGTGCCTTTTAGTCTCTCTGTCTGCTTATCTCTTGGCTCTGAGCCTAGATGAAGCCCTGGAACACGTCTCGCACAACAGGATAACCAAAGCCCCAGTTTTCTGGCCAGGAGTCCAAAAGTACTGGGGATATTGTAGAGAAGGGGAGGCTTGGGATAAGAGCTCTCTCTAAGTTGCATATGGAGGGATATGGGCCTAAACACCACAACAAAGATTTGAGAACCAAGCTAAATTTTAAACCATCAGCTAGATCTCAGACTGGCCAGTTGGTTGCAAACACATGGAACAGATCAAAATAGTGATGCAAAGGCTTTGAAAATGGAATTGACATTGAAACCACAAAACACCAGAAGAGCTGGTCAGAACTTGCAACCTGAACTCTCTGAATTGATAAGTTAAAATATCAATATTTTACACAAAATGTAAATCAGACCCAGAGTCTTATAGCACAATATTAAGAATGTCCAGAATTCAATACAAAGTTATTCAGCATTACAGTGAACCTCTAGAACCCCAACTTAAATGGGAGAACAAAATTTACAGACTTCAATGCCAAGATGACACACATTAGAATTACCTCACAATGATGTTGAAAAAAAAAAAGCATTAGTCTCAGGGAACTCAAACAGGGGCTCTGTATCAACCTAGGGGGTTGGGATGGGGAGTGAGATGGGAGGGAGGTTCAGAAGGGAGGGGACATATGTATACCTATGGCCGATTCATGTTGAGGTTTGACAGAAAACAAAATTCTATAAAGCAATTACCTTTCAATTAAAAAATAAATGTTTTTTTTTTAAAAGAAAGTATTAAAAACACTCTTGAAATGAATGGACAGAGAGAAGTTTTAGCAAGTAAAAAGAAAATATAAAAAAGAAACAAATTAAATTTTAGAGCTGAAGAAATACAATAACCAAAATTTTAAAACTCACTGAATGGACTCTATTGCATAATAAAGAAGATAGAGGAAAGTGTCAGTAAACTTGAAGAGAGATCGATATAAATTATCCAGTTTGAACAATAGAGAAAAAATATTTTTAAGGAAAACCAAAATATCTAGTATTTAGAAATTCCTGTCCCAGAAGGAGAAAATAAAGTGCAGTGCATAAAAAAATATTTGAAAAAACAATGGGTAAAAGGTTCCAAATTTGGCAAAAGACATAAACCCAGAGATTTAAAAAGTTCAGTGAGCCCCAAAAAGAATAAATCCAAAACACGTATGCCTAAACATAAGATAATCAAACTTCTGAAAACTGTGAACAAAAATATTGAAAACAGCCAAAGAAAAATGATACATTACTTATAGGGAATCAATGATTTCAAAGACTGGGGATCTTTCATCAGAAATCATGGAAGCCAGAAGGAAATGGCACACATTTTTAAAGCACTGAGAGAGAAGAATATTCAAACCAGAATTACAAATTCAGTGAAGATATCCTTCAGAAATAAAAATGAAATGGGCATTCTTAGAGGAAGAAAAACTATGAGAATCTATTTAAAGAACATATTTCTCTCAAAGAATTGCTAAAAGGAAGTTCTTCAGGCAGAGGAAATGATACCAGAAGAAAACTTGGAACATCAGAAAAAAGGGAAGAACAGAAATGGTGAATTCCTAGTTAAACATAACAGATTATTCTTCCACCTTGACTTCTTTAAAATGTACTTGACAGTTAAAAATAATATATACACACACACACACACATACACACATACACACGTGTGTGTGTATGTGTGTGTGTAGTGTTGTCTGATGAAGTTTTCAATATATAAAGAGAGTTCAAAAATAGGCCCATGTAAGTATGATCGACTGACTTTTGACAAAGGTGCAAAGGCAATTCAATAAAGAGATGACAGTCTTTTCCATACAAGATGCTGAAACAAATGGCCACTATTAAGTAAGGAAAAAAACCCTCAAATCATTCTTTATACCTTATACAAAACAGAACTCAAAATGTATCACAGACATGAACACAAACATGAAACTCTTAAATATAGTTTTTAGGAAAAACATTGGAAGAAAATATTTGTAATACTGATTTAAGCAAAAATACAACACCAAAAGAATGATTTATACAAATTTTTATAAACTGAATTTCATCAAGATGAAAACTTCTTGCTCTGCCAAGATATTATCAAAACAATAAAAAGGTAAGCCATAGCTTGGGGGGAAATATCAAAAACTCATTTCTTTAAAAAATGAACAAAAGATTTGAAAAGATAACCTCACCAAAGAGAATATCAGCTGGTAAATGAGCACGTGAAAAGATCCTCAACACTGTTAGTCATTAGAATAATGCAAATAAAAATAAATCCATAATCAGATGCCATTACACACCTATTAGAATGAGAAAAAACTGACAATTCCAAGTACTAGCAAGATTGAGAGCAACTGAAACTCTCAAACATTGCTGGTGGGAACATAAACTAGTACAGCCACCTTGAAAAACAGTTTGGGAATGTCTAATAAAGAAAAACATACCATAAAGTTACACTTATCATATGACTTAGCAATTCCATTCTCCGGTATTAACCCAAGAGAAATAAATGTTTATTTTCACATAAGCCTGCATATGAAATAGTAGCTTTATTTATCCTCTCACCAGTAGCTCATTTGGTAAAGAATTGCCTGCAATCCAAGAGATCCAGGTTCGATCCCTGGGTGGGGAAGATCCCCTGGAGAAGGAAATGGCAACCCATTCCAGTATTCTTCTTGCCTGGAAAATCCCATGAACTGAAGAGCCTGGCAGTCTCCAGTCCATAGGGTCGCACAGAGTCAGACATGACTTAGTGACTAAACACCATCATCAAAAACAGAAGGAAAAAAAAAAAAAAAAGCAATGTCCTGAAACTGGTAAATGTGAAACAAGAGGGAAAGGGTATAACTTTTAAAAGAATGATATAGCCACGTTGTTATTTAGTCACTAAGTCATGTCTGACTCTTTTGCGATCCCATGGACTATAGCTCACCAGGTTCCTCTTTCCATGGGATTTCCCAAGCAAGAATACTGAAGTGAGTTGTCATTTCTTTCTCCAGGTGATCCTCTCAACCCAGGGATCAATACAGTCTCCTGTATTGGCAGCTGTCCTCTTATCCACTGAGCCACTGCGGAAGTCCTGACATAGCCATAGGGCATGACAAAAACTGGTTAGAACCAACTAAGTCCAAGATGGCAGAACATCCTACATTCAGCGGACCTGGAGCCTCACAATATGCTCTTGTAACATATTAGCAAGCTAAATGACACACCCACCAGTGCCAGGACAATTCTGAGGCTAACTATAAAAGGTGGGCAGTGGCCCAACTGCTGGAAATCTCTACCTTTTCCCTGAAATAATTGGAAAATTCCTCCTACTCATTAGCCTATGGAATTACTCAGCCCATAAAAACCAGCCATGCCGTATTTGGGGGCCTCTCACTTTTTGGGATGACCAACACGCTGTGAAGTGTGCTTCTCCCAAGGCCTGTTGCCTTCTGAGGTGGCCCACACTCTGGGTTTCTCCCTAAATAATCCACTTCTTACCTGTCACTTTGTCTCTCACTGAATTCTTTCTGTGATGAGGCCTCAAGAACCTCAAATTCACTGGAAACAGATGGATACATTTAGGTATTTATACAAAAGAATATTATTTACCAATAAATGAATATACTATTGATACACACAACAGCATGGATGAATCACAAATGCCTTATGTGAAGTCAAAGATGCCAGGCTGAAAACACTGCATATTGTATGATCCCATTTATATGATATTCTGGAAAAAGCAAAACTATAGGGACAGAGAAAGGATCAATGATTACCACAGATTAGGACTCTGGAGAGGGACTGACTACAAAAGAGCAGAATGAGGGCATTTTGGAGGGTGATGGAACCCTTTTATATTTTGACTGTGGTATGGTTACATAATAATGCATTCATCCAAATTCATAAAGCTGTACACTAAAAACAATAAAATTTTTCCTAAATGAATTTTTAAATTTAAAACAAGTATATCTCTTCAAAAAAAAGAAAGACAACTTAGGATCCCATATCACCTCCATCATTTAAAATGTGATCTTAGACAAATGATTTGGTATTACAGAACTTCAGTTCTCCAACTTTTCAAATGAAAAATATATTACTTTGAGATCTCACTGGTATTTTTCCTTGTGGGTTTAGTTCTTTAAAGGTTCCGAGCTCTTGCATTTTTATATCCCTCTCTTCACTGCTTCCTGTTTATCCTATAGATCTCAGCTAAAATATTGCTTCCCCATAAAAGCCTTCACTGCTTTTATTTTATAACACTTCTCACATCTATTTAAATATATTTAATGTCTATCATTCACAAAATGATAAGCTTCATGAGAAAAGGAATTGTTTGAATTGTTTTATCAGAATCTAAGCAATCATAGAGCACTGCAATACTGGTGTGTTCCATTACTACTTTTTGAAAAAATGTACAAAGACCACTACAAATAGCATTTCCTAGTGTGTTCTTACTCTTTCTTAATATTTTTATCATTCTCATTATATACGCATATACACAGACATATACATATATATCTTGTTATCTTTCTCACACTGTAGATACATAAATGTGTGTCTACATGTATGTACATGTGTATATTTATTTATACATATACAATAATATAATGGTATGTAATAGATGCCATCAACAAATTTCCTTGCTAGATCAAAAGACAGCAAATATTAGATTATGCCTAGGTATAATCTAATATACTCAGATATATTAGGTATCTAATATCTAACATATTAGGTATATTAATACATTAGGTATTAATATATGTCTGTCTGCTAACACTTCCTCATTTGTAAGCATTTTCCATTAGCACTTCCATGAGCTTCCCTAGTGGCTCAGACGGGAAAAGCGTCTGCTGGCAATGTGGGAGATCCAGATTCGATCCCTGGGTCGGGAAGATCCCCTGGAGAAGGAAATGGCAACCCACTCTAGTACTCTTGCCTGGAAAATTCCATGGATGGAGGAACCTTGTAGGCTACAGTCCATGGGGATGCAAAGAGTCAGACATGACTGAGCAACTTCACTTTCACTTTCCATTAGCACTAATGACATTAGCAAAGATGACAAAGTAATAGACCTATTGTATAACCATAAATTAAATTTAAAAATTAGTTGGTACTTGAAGAGTCTGACATATATATAAGCTGGAGTTAAACTTCTGTAGTGGACATATTAGGACCAGTTCCTACCATCCCCAATGTCTTAGTCTATGTTAACACAAACCCCAAGACCAGAAAGGCACATATAGACTGACGGTCACTAATTAGCCCAAGGTGGACACCTGACTAAATTAAGACCCTTCAGTGGACTGGGCAACACACAGTGTGACACATGGACCTAAGTAGTAGAGCAATGATAATTTGTTAGTCACATTTCCTCCCGTGGGATTCATCCTAGAAATAGACACAGTTATTAACAAGAGGACACTAAAGCACTCAGAGAAGCAAAGGTAAGAAGAGAAAACCATTCCTTCATTTCACGAATGTTAATGATCATCTGTTTATTATGTGCTATATGACCCAAGAGAGAGGCACTAAAGGGAAATCAATTCCCAGAGCTTTAAGAGATCTAGATCCCTTCCAGTTCTAGTCCACATGTCTCTTTACAATAAACCCCTTTTTTTCTCTCTTTAGATGAATGGGTAAAGACTCTGTTCCTGGAAACCAAAATGATCTAACACAGTTTCATAAGTGCCTTCACAAGAAGGCACAGAAAGGAGTCTTTCTATTAGGTTAAAAAAAAAAAAAGACAAAATATGTCTTGCCCTAGGTAATAACTCAAGTGAAAAAAGATTTCTCCTTAAAGTGTACAGTACCTTTCCTAAAACTGGTGACAGATAGAACAAAAAATGACAAGTGGGAATAGGAAGGGGGACTGGCCCTAAATTTTCCTTTATAAAACTACTACCACCAAAAACGTGATTTTAAGCGCCTTACCTCCATTGCATAGAAACATGTAGGCAAAAGGAAAAAGGTCTTCCAACTACAACTACAGACTGTGAGCACTTATGAAAGACTTCGTCACTGACACAAATGCAATTCACTGCATCAGAGTCTCCTGATCACTTTGTAT
Organism: Cervus elaphus; assembly: GCF_910594005.1. Lineage (NCBI taxonomy): Eukaryota > Metazoa > Chordata > Mammalia > Artiodactyla > Cervidae > Cervus > Cervus elaphus. Next base: position 55,081,337 of record NC_057836.1, on the reverse strand, counting down.
AGGGGAGTCTACTGGCTTCACTAAAATAATTTGGGATTCTAAGCAAAGGAGGTAGGCATTTTTCTTACTCTAATGTATTACTGGATACGCTTGAAGTCCAGACCAGAGGTATATTATGTAACAGACAAAAACAACTAGCTGTTTTAAATTGCACTTCATTTGATAAAATATCTCAGTGACTTCAGCAGAAGTACAAGATCTGGTCTCTTAGTTCTAAAGTTCCAGCCGTTGAGAAATGATTCTCTTTGGCAACAAACACTAGAAACTGATTTGTAAAACAAAATTTATTTATTTATTAAAAATTAATTTTCTTTATAATTATATGCAAGAATCACCATGCTAAAAACTCAGTGTTGTTTTTAATCACTGCAAGTGGACATTCCTACTGGCCATATCTTCTTGCTTATTTACTGTGCAAAAGAAGCATTGCTAAACACTTATTCTGTACCTAGCATTTTTATATAGGTTATCATGAAAAACCATATGAGGCAGGTTATCTAACCCTACTTTAAAATCAGCAAACTGACCACTGGAAAGGTAAATAATTTGTCTAAGATCCTCAAGAATGTAAATGTCAAAGTATGAAATTTGACCTTGGGTAGCCTTGCTCTTGTCCCTGTTGGCCCAGTGCACTACATTTCCAGGACCACTAAGGTCTCTAAGGAGTTAAGTTTAGAAAAATATGTCTTCCCGGTATATGCCTCACTGACTTCGGGTATTACTTATTTCAAAAAAGATTCTTTTTGCTTAAAGATCCCCAATCAACAGTCATTTTTCTAACACTATATATTCTAGATGCAATTGTATGTCAACTAAGGAAGATCTAGGAACATTTGAAACACTCATTTTCCCCAAATCCTTATGTTGACTCTGGTTGCTGAGAAAAGTCTGCACTAAAGGCAGAATATTTACCAAAATACTAACAATATAAGATTGTGCTCACTTTTTCATACCGTCATAATATAGTAAAAGAGGAAAATCCACTGATAGAATCAATTATTAATAGAATTTACAATAAACCAAAGATCAGTTTCTTTGTAATATTTTAGTTGCTAGCCAAACACATTAAAACCATAACCCAAATATCAGAATGGAATTGTGGCATGTCTTTAATTCTTCTTGATTCTTACTCGAGATGGGGCTGAGACTGCATTTTTAACCTTCCAGTTGATGCTTGAGTAGCAACAGACCAGGGTGTTTCTAAGCCTAATCCAATCCCGTTCACAGCCTAAGACAGTTAGAATCACCCAGGTCTCAACAGGCATATGATAGAGCCCATTCTCCTATCATTTTAAAACCTCCCCACGATTCTGGGCTAAGAATTGCCATACTTGAGAACCACTGGCTTAGCTCAAATAAGAACTTTATTTCTGCTGAATGTCTCCCCTTTGAGCTCTTCTCCTCAAGTGCTATTAAAACCCTGGTCCTAATTAACTCAGAGTTAGGTAAAGAAATTTAAACTTGGAGAGATAATAATAATAGATACTGCTATGATTAATTTTATATGTCAACCTGGCTGGGCTACTGGCTCCCAGCTGTTTGCTCAAACACTAGTCTAGATATTGCTAGGAAGGTATTTTTAAATGTCGTTGTTGTTCAGTTGTTAAATAGTGTCTTTGTGACCCCATGGACTGTAGCACACCAGGCTCCTCTGTCCTCCATTATTGCCCGGGCTTTGCTCAATTTCACATCCATTGAGTCGGTGACGCTATCTAAGCATGTCATTTTCTGCTGCCCTTTTCTCCTTTTGTCTTCAATCTTTCCCAGCAGCAGGGTCTTTTCCAATAAGTCAGCTCTTCGCATCAGGTAGCCTAAGTATCGGAGTTTCAACTTCAGCATCAGTTCTTCCAATGAATATTCAGGGTTGACTTCCTTTAGGATTGACTGGTTTGATCTCCTTGTAGTCTGAGGGATTCTCAAGAGTACTCCAGCACCACAATTTGAAAGCATCAGTTCTTCAGCACTCGGTCTTCTTTATGGACCAACTCTCACATCTGTACGTCACTACTGGAAAAACCACAGATTTGACTATATGGACCTTTGTTGGCAAAGTGATGTCTCTGCTTTAAAACATGCTGCCTAGGTTTGTCACAGCATTCCTTCCAAGAAGCAAGAGTCTTTTAAGATTTCATGGCTGAAATCACCATCCACAGTGATTTTGGAGCCCAAGAAAAGAAAACCTGTCACTGTTTCCACTTTTTCTCCTTCTATTTGCCATGAAGCGATGGGACCGGATGCCATGATCTTAGGTTTTTGAATGTTGATATTCAAGCCAGCTTTTTCACTCTCCTCTTTCATCCTCATCAAGAGATTCTTTAGTTGCTCTTCACTTTCTGCTATTAGAGTGGTATCATCTGCATATCTGAGGTTGTTGATGTTTCTCCCCGCAACTTTGATTCCTGCTTGTAATTCATCCAGCTTGTAATTCATTTTGCACAATGTACACTGCATATAAGTTAAATAAGGAGGGTGACCATGTTTAGTCAGTTGTTCCATGTTTAGTTCTAACTGTTGCTTCTTGACCCATATACAGCTTTCGCAGGGGACAGGTAAGGTGATCTGGTATTCCCACATCTTTAAGAATTTTCCACAGTGTGTTGTAATCCACACAGTCAAACGCTTTAGCATAGTCAATGAAGCAGAAGTAGATGTTTTTCTAGAATTCCCTTGCTTTCTCCATGATCCAATGATAAAGGCGATTTTATCTCTGGTTCCTCTGCCTCTCGGACACCAGGTTGTACATCTGGAAGTTCTCAGTTCATGTACTGCTTAAGCCTAGTTTGAAGGATTTGGGGCATTACCTTGCTAGCATCTGAAATGAGCCCAGTTGTAATCAGTAGACTGTTAAAAAAGCCACTTAGCTTCCAAAATATGGATCGCCTCATCCAATCAGTTGAAAAGAAGACTTTAAGAGAAAAAGCTAATAGTCTCCAGAGACAAAGGAATTCAGCCTCTAGACTGTAACACAGAAACTTTGTTTTCATCCTGCCTTTCCTACAGATTTCACACTTGACAATCCCCACAATTACATAAACCAATTCCCTAAAATTTCAATCTCATTCTCCCTCTCTCCCTCAGTGTGTGTATATTCTGTTGAATCTGATACTCAATACAGACACCATCTATTTAAATGCAGGCTGTGTGCTAGAAATGACAATAAATTATTCACATACTTTTTCTGATTTAATCCTTACAACAACCATATAAATTGAATAACCAAGCCATAAGGAGACAACATCATGCCCAGAGACAGAGAAGCTTCATTTAGTAACTTCAGAGAGGAAGCAGTATAGGAGATATTAGGTGAGTCAAGATAAAGAATAGCCACGGATAAAAAGTGTTCACTGAAAAACAAAAGGAAAAGGAGGAAATGTATAGATTAAAAATGGCTGTGCCCACAGTAGGAAACCACTCATCTGCTTTCTGCACCTATAGACTTGCCTTTTACGAACATTTCACTTAAACAAAATGATGTAATGTATGGTCTTTTGCATCTGGTTTCTTTCAACAAACATATTTTTGAAGTTTATTCATGTTGTAGCATATACCAGTAGTTCCTCCTTTTTCATTGCTTAATAAAATTCCAGTGTAGAGATATGCTTCATTTTGTTTGTCTATCACCAGATGACAGATGTTAGATTGTTTCCAGGGTTGACCTACTATGAATAATACTAGAGTGTACATTCACGAATATATGTTTTCATTTCACTTGGGGAGATACCTTGTATTGGAACTACTATGTTATACAGTGAATTTATGTCTAACATTTTAAGAAACTGTGAAAGCTATTTTCCAAAGTGGTTGTATTATTTCACCAACAATAAGAGATTCAGGTTTATAATATCTTAGCCAAAATTTGTTATTATCTGTCTTTTAAATTATAGGCATTTAACTCAATGTATGTGGGTATACAGTGTGTGTTGTACAGTGAATGTGTAATTATATCTCATTGTCATTTTAATTCAGATTTCTCTAATGACTACATATGTTGAGCACCATTTCAAGAGCTTATTAGCCATTTTTAGATCTTCTTTGGTGAAATGTCTATTAAAATCTTTACCACTTCTTTAAAAAGCATTTGGACATTATTTTGATAAAGATTTGAATAAACCAACTGTAAAAAAACTTTAATGATAAAATTGGTAGAAATTTAACCAATCAGTGGATACTTGATACTAAAGAATTGTTGGGTTTATTTGAGATTTGATAATGGCATTACAATTTGGCTTTTTGAAGAAATAATGTTTATCTTTTAGAGTGATACACTGAATAATTTATAGATGAAATGATGTGAACCTGTGATTTGCTATAAAACAATCCAGAGGAGGTGAGAGAATATAAATAAAAGATTGGCCATATGTTGACAACTGATTATTCTTCAAGCTGAGAAAAGGATTCATGGGGATTCATAATACTATTCTCTCTGCTTTTGCATATGTTTAAAAATTCCATAATATGTTGTTAAGAAATAAAAATCTGACACACTGAATCCACCTATTAACTTAGAAGTGATCTTTAAAATCTATTAAAATGACCATAAAGTAACATTTAACCAACAAGAATAAAACCACACAAACACACACACACACAATGAGTGGCTCAAGGCAACTCCTGGTGGTTCATGTCTTATCATTTCCCTAGCTCCTAACAATGACATCTAGAACAGTTCAGTTCAGTTCAGTTGTTCAGCCATGTCCGAATCTTTGTGACCCCATGCACTGCAGCATGCCAGGCTTCCCCATCCATCACCAACTCTCGGAGCTTGCTCAAATTCATGTCCAACGAGTCAGTATTGCCACCCAACCATCTCATCCTCTGTCATCCCCTTCTCAACCTGCCTTCAATCTTTCCCGTAATCAAGGTCTTCTCCAATGAGTCAGTTCTTTGCATCACGTGGCCAAGTATTGGAGTTTCAGCTTCAGCATCAGTCCTTCTAGTGAATATTCAGGATTGATGTCCTTTAGGATAGCTGGTTGAATATCCTTGCAGTCCAAAGGACTCTCAAGAGTCTTCTACAACACAACAGTTCAAAAGCATTAATTTCTTAGCACTCTGTTTTCTTTAAGTCCAACCCTCACATCCATACATGACTACTGGAAAAACCAAAGCTTTGACTAGATGAACCACTGTTGGCAAAGTAATGTCTCTGCTTTTTAATATGCTGTCTAGGTTAGTCATAGCTTTCCTTCCAAGGAGCAAGTGTCTTTTCATTTCATGGCTGCAGTCACCATCTGCAGTGATTTTGGAGCCCAGAAAAAGAAGGTCAGCCACTGTTTCCACTGTTTCCCCATCTCTTTGCCATGAAGTGATGGGACTGGATGCCATGATCTTAGTTTTCTGAATGTTGAGTTTTAACCCAATTTTTTCACTCTCCTCTTTCACTTTCATCAAGAGGCTCTTTAGTTCTTCTTCACTGCATAAGGGTGGTGTCATCTGCATATCTAAGGATACTTATATTTCTCTCAGCAATCTGGATTCCAGTTTGCTTCATCCAGTCCAGTATTTGGCATGATGTACTGTGCATATAAGTTAAATAAGGAGGGTGACAATATACAGGCTTGATGTACTCCTTTTCCTATTTGGAACCAGTCTGTTGTTCCATGTTCAGTTCTAACTGTTGCTTCTTGACCTGCACACAGATTTCTCAGGAGGCAGTTCAGGTGGTCTGGTATTCCCATCTCTTTCAGAATTTTCCAATTTATTGTGATCCACAGTCAAAGGCTTTGGCATAGTCAATAAAGCAGAAGTATATGTTTTTCTGGAACTCTCTTGCTTTCTCGATGATCCCACGGATGTTGGCAGTTTAATCTCTGGTTCCTCTGCCTCTTCTAAATCCAGCTTGAACATCTGGAAGTTCATGGTTCACATACTGTTGAAGCCTCCCTAGCAGAATTTTGAGCATTACTTTGCTAGAGTGTGAGATGAGTGCAATTATGCAGTAGTTTCAACATCTTTTGGCATTGCCCTTCTTTGGGATTGGAATGAAAACTGACCTTTTCCAGTCCTGTGGCCACTGCTGAGTTTTCCAAATTTGTTGACATCCTGAGTGCAGCACTTCCACAGCATCATCTTTTAGGATTTGAAATAGCTCAACTGGAATTCTATCACCTTCACTAGCTTTATTCATAGTGATGCTTCCTAAGGCCCACTTGACTTTGCATTCCAGGATGTCTGGCTCTAGGTGAGTGATCACACCATTGTGATTATCTGGGTCATTAAGATCTTTTTTGTATAGTTCTTCTGTGTATTCTTGCCACCTCTTCTTAATATCTTCTGCTTCTCTTAGGTCCATACCATTTCTGTCCTTTATTGAGGCCATCTTTGCATGAAATGTTCTTTGGTATCTCTAATTTTCTTGAAGAGATCTCTAGTCTTTCCCATTCTGTTGTTTTCCTCTATTTCTTTGCACTGATCACTGAGGAAGCCTTTCTTATCTCTCCTTGCTATTCTTTGGAACTCTGCATTCAAATGGGTATGTCTTTCCTTTTCTTCTTTGCCTTCAGCTTCTCTTCTTTTCACAGCTATTTGTAAGGCCTCCTCAGACAACCATTTGCCTTTTTTCATTTCTTTTACTTTGAGATGGTCTTGATCACTGCCTCCTGTACAATGTCATGAACCTCCATCCATAGTTCTTCAGGCACTCTGTCTATCAGGTCTAATCCCTTGAATCTATCTGTCATTTCCACTGTATATTGTAAGGGATTTGATTTAGGTCATACCTGAATGGTCTGGTGGTTTTCCCCACTTTCTTCAATTTAAGTCTGAATTTGGCAATAAATAGTTCATGATCTGAGCCACAGTCAGCTCCCAGTCTTGTTTTTGCTGACTGTATAGAGCTTCTCCATCTTTGGCTGCAAAGAATATAATCAATCTGATTTCAGTACTGACCATCTGGTGATGTCCATGTGTAGAGTCTTCTCTTGTGTTGTTGGAAGAGGGTGTTTGCTATGACCAGTGCATTCTCTTGGCAGAACTCTGTTAGCCTTTGCCCTATTTTGTTTTGTACTCCAAGGCCAAATTTGCCTGTTACTCCAGGTATCTCTTGACTTCCTACTTTTGCATTTCAGCCCCCTATAATGAAAAGGACACCATTCAATATCACAGTAACCCAAGTCTATGCCCTAACCAGCAATGCTGAAGAAGCGGAAGTTACACTGTCCTACGAAGACCTACAAGACCTTCTGGAACATTACACAGTACTATATTTCAGGCTTTTGTGATCTAGCCTGAAATTCACAAGAGAAATATGCCTTAAGATAGAAACAGGCAATTTTTAAAATTTTGGAAGATACTCTATTCATAAACAGGAGCTCTCTGTACCTTTGGAATAGAAACGATTTCCTTTATTAATTGTCTCTTGCATGGTTTGTGCTAAGTCGCTTAAGTCCTGTCCAAACTACAGACTGTAGCCCAACAGGCTCCTCTGTCCATGGGATTCTCTAGGCAAGAATACTGCAGTGGGTTGCCATTCCCTCCTCCAGGGGATCTTCCAGCCCCAGGGATCAAAACTGAAACTGCACCTTCTGTGGCTCCTACATTGATGGCAGATTCCTTACTGCTAAGCCACCAGGGAAATCCAATGGTCCCTTCAGTTCAGTTCAGTTTAGTCACTCAGTCGTGTCTGACTCTTTGCGACCCTCTGAATCACAGCATGCCAGGCTGCCCTGTCCATCACCAACTCCCAGAGCTTACTCAAACTCATGTCCATCGAGTCGGTGATACCATCCAGCCATCTTGTCTTCTGTCGTCCCCTTCTCCTCCTGCCCCCAATCCCTCCCAGCATCAGGGTCTTTTCCAATGAGTCAACTCTTCACATGAGGTGGCCAAAGTACTGGAGTTTCAGCTTCAGCCTCAGTCCTTCCAATGAACAGCCAGGACTGATCTCCTTTAGGATGGACAGGTTGGATCTCCTTGCAGTCCAAGGGACTGTCAAGAGTCTTCTCCAACACCACAGTTTAAAAGCACTAATTCTTCGGCACTCAGCTTTCTTCACAGTCCAACTCTCACATCCATATATGACCACTGGAAAAACCATAGCCTTGGATAGACGGACCTTTGTTGGCCAAGTAATGTCTCTTGGTTGCTGGTAATTCATGCAAACCAGTCTGTTAACCTAACAATTCCCTGAGTTTTCAAGATATCTTTACAAATTATTCTTCAGTGTTTATACCAGTTGTCTTGCACAAAATCTATCTCCTAGAGATGTGTGAAATCACTCCATTGGTCACTTACCACTCTGGTATTACTTCTCTTTTAAAATATACAAGGGGACTACAGGAATTTTGAAAATGGATGAGAGGGCACCAAAAAAGGAGATGTAAGAACTAACAAATTTGAGCATTATTTCATGTTTTCATCTGAAAAATAACTAAAGTCATCCTCAATGGCTACCCAATTATCCCAATTACTCTGGAATTACTATCAAACTATTACAAGCCACACAAAAGGTGTATGCAAATCATTCTAGACTTAAATAAAACGCATCATCTTTACTTTTCTATTTTCAGTTGTTGAAGAACAGCTTTACACTCAGCAGCCACTAGAACAGAAACTTACAATGTATTCAAGTTTAAAAATAGCATTGTGTTTATTGAGCAAAAAAAAAACATGTTCTGCCATACTCGAGTTTATGTCAAGGAAGGGAAGCCACTTCGGCCTCGAGTTTATGTCAAGGAAGGGAAGCCACTTCAGCTACAGTGATTAGACAGCTTCAAGATAGAGGTCTCCACAAAGTCTTGAAAAATGGGTAGAGATAATAGAAAGAAGGGAAAAAACAGGTTTTGAACAAGTATATGACTTTTGAAAAGTAAAAGACATATTCAAAAAAGGTTAAAAATCATCCAACAAAAATTTTGCCAAAATACAAAATTCTTAGAATTGAATTATTGGAAATAAGATTAAGGAGGTAAATGCTATTTAGAGAAAAAAAGAAATATTTAGGCAAAAGTACAATGAGAGAAAGTTTATATGTTAAATGTACATGTGCCTATTAAAGAGAATACATATAAAACTCTTAGCACAATATCTGGTGCATAGTAAAGCTGAATAAATATTCACTATCACTGTTACTTCCTTCTCTTCTTCCTATTTTGGTCCTGGCTGCAGCGACCCTATCTGTTTTCTGTAATTTGCTATACACAATGGATAAATACAAAGAATAATGAAGAAACCAAAGAAGAGGAGTTTGACACAAAAACTGCTCTGACCTTCAGTTGCAGCTTTGAGGAAAAGAAGACAAAAGAGCTAAGGATAAATCTCATAGATGGTTTTTTATTTTTTCCATAACATTTCAGAGCTCAAAAACCCTAAGATGATGATGATGATACCTCACATTTATGCAGGCTTTTTACAGGGTACTGTCAAACATATTATCTCAATACTAATATTAATGATAATAGTGATCAACTAATTTAGTCTTCTCATTTTAAAAATGAAAGAACCTAGTGAAGCTAGCAAGATCAAATGACTTGGACAAGGTTAATAATTAGCAGCACCGGTGATGATGATGATAGTAATGGTGAAGGTGTAGTGGTAATGGTACTAATAAACTGCTTAATATTTTATGTGCATTTTCTCATTTAATCCTTGCAACAACTCTAAGAGGTAAGTATTATAATCATCTTTTTTTAAGTTAAAAAAACTAAGGTTTAAAAAATTGAAACTTTTGCCCAAGGTCACACAGCAGAAGGTGGCAGAAGCAGGATTCAAATAATAAACTGACTCAAACACCTATTCATTTAGTCCTGAAATTATACTTGTTGTGGGCTCCCCTCATGGCTCAGTCAGTAAGGAATCCGCCTGCAAGGCAGGAGACCACCTCCAAGGCAGGAGACCCAGGTGTGATCCCTGGGTGGGATCCCCTGGAAAAGACAATAGCAACCCACTCCAGAATCTTGCCTGGGAAATCCCATGGACAGAGAAGCCTGATGGGCTACAGTCCATGGGGTTGCATAGAAGTAACCAAACCACCACCATAGTTATTGTAGTTAGAATTAGTACTCAGTTCTGAATCCTATCCTAGTCTAATGTTCGTTTCTTCATAGCCTGTCTCTTAAAATTAGTGAAATAAGAGTTCAAATAGAAATCTAAATACATATTGCATTTATTTTTAATATATTAAATTAGCTGGTATGCCTAGAAGTCTAATGTTACAGACTATAGATCTCTAACTGTAAAGTATATTTCATTACATATTAAATATAATATTTATTTTATAAACACATAATTAATTTTAATACTTTCATAAATTATATGCATATATTTCAATTCTAGAGAAAAAAGCGAATTTCACTTTCTTATATTCTTATAGAAGTTTTCACTGTCCTAACATCAGGATTATTTATAGAGAATAGTAATAAGAAAAATATTTCACATTTACTTGGACAGCTGTAATTTGCAGAGTTCTTTCAACTCTTACTATAATCCTGAAAGACAAGCAGAGTGAATTATATTATCCCCACCTTAAACTCAAGGAATCATGACTCCATAAAGGATATTTGTCTCAGCCAAAATCACAGTTACCAAGAGGTACAGCCAGGATTAGAACCCTGGTCTCTCAACTCCTGGGTCCTTTATACTTTCTATTATATTTGATCCTTATTTCTCATAAAAAAAGAGATGTTCAGTTAATGTTTGACAAATAAATGTATGTAAATAATTTACATTAGTAAATCAGACCTCATCGGAAATTCTGATTTTCTAAGTTCCAGTCTGGAATTTCACCATTACTCATAACTTTTTCCCTCCAACTATACTTTTCATTTCTGAATAATGAGGCTTTCTCCTCTAAAGTATAATGATCCTCTGGAAAAGTAAATTATGTTTGAACTGATAAACTGAGAGGCACTTGATGGACAAAATCATTAATTTCTTTTCTAGATAAAAATTACAAGTTAAAAAATAGATGTGTATTCTTAGAAATGTGTTATAACAGGAAAATCAAATACTACAACCTGGAACTCTAGTTTATAACCTAGCTAGAGAACAATTACTGTATACACTAAACACACTCTGCAATGAATGGAGAGAGTCATTTATACTAAGAAGGGAGAAAAGAATCCCACCATCCAGTCCATCCATGATTTTGCATCTGTTGAAGTAGAAAATATCACCATACTCTCACAACTGTCAGTCTGCACTGTCAGACTTCACATTTAACAATTATCCTGATGCCAGCTGTCCCCACAGTTTCATTCCAAATTTAATATTCCTTAGAAAATGTTACATGTCAAAACTTAAGTGATTTGCAAAAGAGGAAGTGTTAGTCATTCAGTCATGTCTGACTCTCTGTGACCCCATGCACTACAGCCTGCCAGGCTCCTCTGTCCATGGAATTCTCCAGGCAAGAATACTGGAGAGGGTTGCCATTTCCTTCTCCAGGGGATCTTCCCGACCTAGGGATCAAACCCGAGTCTCCTGCATTGCAGGCAGATTCTTTACTGTCTGCAACCACCAGGGAAGCCCTAAGTGATTTGCAAAAGATAGCCACAGAAGAGATGGCCTCTGTGGGAAAGGTATAGGGAGCCTATCAGTGCACTATGGGGACATACTAGAATCCTGAAGTGGACATTTGTTATTTGCCTTCACTCCTCCTCAGATGACTCCAGTTCTTCCGGTACAGCTCCCAGTTATTGTTTGGACAACATCCCTCCTCCACTTTGTCTTGTGGACTTGATGGGGTCTTCTCACTCCTGCCAACAGAGCCAGGAAAGAACACAAACTTCTGACCCTGAGTCCAGTGCTTCCTGCTACACGGCATTGTAGAAAGACAGCCGTTTTGTCTTCCCACTACAACATTCCCTTGTTACGGCCTGGCAATGAGTGGTGGGGTGGGGACCTTGTACTCAAGCTGCCTGGGTTCAAAAACCTATTTCCATCCCTTCACACTATTATAAATGACCTGAGTAAGTTATTAATCTTTACTATCTCTAAGCCTCAGTTCTCTTGTCTGTAAAATAAAGGTTCATTCACATATTCAACAACTATTTATTGAATACTAGTAGTATATCCCCAGGCATGATATAGGTCCTAGGGTTGGAACAGTGAATAAGATAGAGAAGGTTAATACAATAATGGAGTTTATACACTGTAGGAAAGAGGTCAGGTGACAAATAAACAACAGAAGTGTAGATTATGATGAGTGATATACAGAGAAAACAGTGTGATGAGCTTTTATTATCTTATCACACTGTTTCTCTCTATATCATTCATCATTACAGTATGCTCAGGATAAAGTCTCTCTGAGGAGGTGATATTTAAACTGAGATAAAAAGGCTAAGAAGGAGCCACTCAGAGAACCAGAAAATCATTCCAGAAAGAATTAAGGCCAGAGATAGAGAAGAGCTTGCCATTAAAGGAGACCTATGTATCTGAAACACAGTGAGTGGTGAGAGGTATAACTCAAGATGAAGTTAGAAATTTAAACAGAAGCCGGACCATGCTGGGCCTTACTGGTTATGGAAGGAGATTAGATTTCTTTTACTGAAGTGATTTATGTAAGATTTATATTTTAAAAATATTACTCTGGCTGCTGTGTGAGGATATAGAAAAGAAGAGTTAACAATTCAAGACAGGTAAATAAATGGAAGAAAGAGAGAGAGAGAAAACAAGTAAGGAATGATTCTTGTATTGTTTGGCGTGAGTAATTATGTAGATGTTTATCTATTTATAAAGACTGAAAAAATCAGGAGAGGATTGGAGTTCGTGATTTATTATATCTGAGATGCCTATCAGTTCAGTCCAGTCGCTCAGTCATGTCCAACTCTTTGCAAACCCATGGACTGCAGTATGCCAGGCCTCCCTGTACATCACCAACTCTTGGAGCTTACTCAAACTCATGTCCATTGAGTCAGTGATGCCATCCAACCATCTTATACTCTGTCATCCCCTTCTCCTCCCGCCTTCAATCTTTCCCAGCATCAGGTCTTTTCCAAGGAGTCAGTTCTTCACATCAGGTGGCCAGAGTATTGGAGTGTCAGCTTCAGCATCAGTCCTTCCAATGAACACCCAGGACTGATCTCCTTTAGGATGGACTGGTTGGATCTCCTTGCAGTCCAAGGGACTCTCAAGAGTCTTCTCCAACACCATAATTCAAAAGCATCAATGCTTCAGCACTCAGCTTTCTTTATAGTCCAACTCTCACATCCAAACACGCCTACTAGAAAAACGATAGCCTTGACTAGATGGACCTTTGTTGGCAAAATAATGTCTCTTCTTTTTAATATGCTATCTAGGTTGGTCATAACTTTCCTCCCAATCAGACTACCTCGCAACAGCAGATATACACGTTAAATGAGATAATCAATGTAACAATGCTTAACTCAATGCCTACCACATAGTAAGCACTCAACAAATGTTACCCACCAGTATTGTTTGGGGGAAACAGGGAAAATCCTCCCCTAAGTTACTCATGTGGTTCTGGTAACAGCTGACAATTTTACACTGTCCCCTGGCCCAGCTAGAGGGTTGGACACTTGGCCCAGATGCAATCATTCTCTTAGCCATAATGATTGGTTCATGACTCCAGTTACAACAACTGAAATTCTTCCCTAGGATTTTCAAAATAGGATCTAAAAGGGAAGTTCCCCCTTCCTCTTTAGCACCCTGTAAGAGCCCAGGGAAGCTAACAGCATTTCTGGAAGAAAAGTCCTCTGCAACTGGATGGAGTGAAGCTGACACCCAGAGAGAAGCAGAAGTGAAAGGCAGAGTCCTAGAGACACAGAACCCCTGTTTCCAGTGATTCCAGGGCAGTGCTGACAGAAACATAATGTGAGCTAGATATGTTGCCACATTAAAAAGAAGTAAAAATAGGTAAAATTAATTTTAAAGTATATTTTATTTAACCCAGTGTATCCAAAATATTATCATGTTGACATGTATTCAGTATTAAAAATTGTTAACAAGATAGAGCACATTCTGTATACTAAGTCTTCAAACTTCAGTATATATTTCACACATACAGTACTTCCAGCTATAGTTCAAGCAACTAACAGCCATGTATGATGAGTGTCTACTGTGTTGAATGGCACTGCTTTAGAGGTGCTGCCCTAACCCTTTCCATGGCATGAGCTAATGCATGCCCTTTCAGGATTATGCTCATTTGAAGTGGGTTTCTGCCACTTACCATTAAAAGTCCTTAGTTCAATTAAAAACATTATTTTGAATACAGAGCTTAGAAATAAACTGACACACCTACGGTCAATTACTCTTCGACGAAGGAAAAAAGAAAAATGTCTTTCCAGCAAGTGGTGTTGGAAAAGATGTACAGCCTCACATGAGTCAATGAAGTCAGAACACACCGTCACACAAAAAATGAACCCAAAATGGCCTAAAGACTTAAATACAAGACATGACACCATAAAACTCTTAGAAGAGAATACAGGCTGAACATTCTCTGACATAAATCATACCAAATTTCTTAGGTCAGTCTCCCAAGGCAATAGAAATAAAAGCAAAAATAAACAAATGGGACTTCATCAAACTTACAAGCTTTGTACAGCAAAGGAAATCATAAACAAAACAAAAAGACAATCAATAGAATGGAAGAAAATATTTGCAAATGATGCAACTGACGAGGGCTTAATTTCCAAAATACACAAATAGCTCATACGACTCTATAACAACAACAACAAAAACTCAATCAAAAATGGGCAGAAGCCCTAAATAGACATATTTCTCCAAGCAAGGCATACAGATGGCCAAGAGGCACAGAGAAAGATGCTCAACATTGCTAATTATTACAGAAACGCAAATCTAAACTACAATGAGTTGCCACCAGAATGATTATCATTAAAAAGTCCACAAATAACCAATGCTGGAGAGGGTTTGGAGGAAAGGGAGCCCTCCTACACTGTTGGTGGGTGTAGGAGACAGGAAGAATAGAAGAAAAGTAGGCCCCAGCAAGGGCCTCAGAAGAAGTCTATAATTATTGATAAACTGGATGCTATAAGTCGTAAGTCTCTTGGAACAAGTCCAGAGGGAAAAGTTCATAATCTTGAAAATGAGATATGATCCTGGGGTCAGAAAACTGACCCCAGACTGTTTCCCAACTGGCATCTCAGAGTCACATGTTTTACATATCTGGTGGAAAATCTATAGATAAGAATATTAGTCTTAGTTACTGATTTGTTATTGATTACTGTTTCTTGGTTACTCAATGGTTAATGATCACTTTGGCCCTGAAGGCCACATGAGTTATAGGTTAACTCCCTGCACATTCTTTCCTTTGCAGCTGAATACTATAATAAAGCTGGTCTGGATTCAGTTTCGGCACCTTCACCTTGAAGCAGTGTTGGTCCCCATCCTCACTTTTCACTGAATTCTTGTGTCTTGTTTCTCATTCTCCTTCATATCGTGCTTTCGGAAACCCTACTTGTCAAGCCAGACTCGACAGTGGAAATATAAACTGACATGGCCACTATGGAGAACAGTGTGGAGATTCCTCAAAAAACTAAAATTAGAGTTTCCATATGATCCTGCAATCCCACTCCTGGGCACATATCTGAAGAAAACTGTAATTCAAAAAGATACATGCACCCCAATGTTCATAGCAGCACTATTTATAATAACCAAGACATAGATGCAACCTAAGTGTTCATTGACAGATGAATGGGTAAAGAAGATGGAGTACATATATACAATGGAATACTACTTAACCACACACAAAAAAGAAATAACACCATTCTCAGTAACATGAATGGAACTAGAGATTATCATACAAAGCAAAATAACTTGAAGACAAATATCATACAATATCACTTAAAGGTGGAATCTAAAATATAACAAATGAACCTATCTATGAAACATAAACACTCACAGACTTAGAGAACAGACATGCGGTCACTAAGGGGGAGAGAGGGTAGGAAGGGGTGGATTGGGAGTTTGGGATTAGCAGGTGAAAACTATTACATAGAGAGTGGATAAACAACAAGGTCCTACTGTATAGCAGGGAATAATATTCAATATCCTTTGATAGGGCTTCCCGGGTGGCCCAGTGGTTACGAATCCACCTGCCAATGCAGACGATATGGTTCAATCCCTGGTCCAGAAAGATCCCACGTACTGGGAGGCAACTCAGCCGGTGCACCCCACTGCTGAGCCTGAGTGCCACAGCTACTGAAGCCCATGCGCCCCAAAGCCTGTGCTCTACATCGAGAAGCCCACACACCTCGACGAGAGAACAGCCCCCACTGGCTCCAACTAGAGAACGTCTGCACACAGCCTCAGGACCCAGCACAGCCAAAAGAAAATAAATAAAAATGTAAAGAATATATATCATTTGATAACCCATAAGGGAAAAGTGTATATATACATGTATATATGTGTGTATATATATGCATAACTGGGTCACTTTGCTTCACAGCACACTTTTTTTTTCTTTTTATTGGAGTATAGTTGCTTTATCACATTGTGCTATTTTCCACTGTACAGCAAAGTGAATCAGCTACATGTGCAAATATACATTCCCTCTTTTTAGATTTCCTTACCATGCAGGTCATCATGGAGTACTGAGCAGAGTCCCTATGCTATGCAGCAGGTTCTCTTAGTTATCTCTTTATATATAGTAGTGTGTGTGTGTATATGTACATATATATGTCATGTATATATATGCATATATGTTTATATGTCAATCCCGATTTCCCAACTCATCAAACCCCTCTTTCCCCTCTTGGTTTCCATATGTTTGTTCTCTATGTCTGTGTCTGTGTTTCTGCTTTGCAAACAGATTCATCTGCACCACTTTTCTAGACTTCACATGTGTGAATTAATATACAGTACTTGCTTTTCTGACTCACTTCACTCTGTATAGCAGAATGACAGCCTCAAGGTCCATCCACCTCTCTACAAATGGCACAATTTCATTCCTTTCTATGGCTGAGTAATACTCCATGGTGGGCTTCCCTGATGGTGCAGCAGTAAAGAATTCTTCTGCCAATGCGGGACATGATCCCTGGATCAGGAAGATCCCCTGAAGGAGGAAATGGCAACCCACTCCAGTATTCTTGCCTGGGAAATCCCATGGACTGGGGAGCCTGGTGGGCTACAGTCCATGGCACTGCAAAGAGTCGTCAGACACGACTTAATGACTAAAGAACAACACTGTAACAACATTCCATCATATATATGCGCCACGTCTTCTTCGCCCATTTCTCTGTCAACAGACATTTAGGTTTTGCCTCCACGGCCTAGCTATTGTAAACAGTGCTGCTGTGAACACTGGGGTGCATGTATCTTTTGGAATCATGGTTTTCTCCAAATAATATGCCTAGGAATGGGACTTCTGGGTCAAAGAGTAGCTCTATTTTTAGTTTCCCAGGAATCTCCCCCATATTCTTCTCCACAATGGCTGTATCAATTTACATTTCCACCAACAGTATGAGTATTCCCTTTTCTCCACACTTTCTCCACCACTTATTGTTTGTAGATCTTCTAATGATGGCCATTCTGACCAATATGAGGCGATACCTCATTGTAGTTTTGATTTGCATTTCTCTAATAATTAATGATGGTGACCATCTTTTCATGTGCCTCTCAGCCATTTGTATGACTTCTTTAAAGAAATGTCTATTTAGGTCTTCTGCCCATTTCCTGACTGGATTGTTTGTTGATACTGAGCTGCATGAGCTACTGGTATATTTTGGAGATTAATCCCTTGTCAAGTTGCATTATCTGCAAATATTTTCCCCTGTTCTGAGGGTTGTCTTTCCTTCTCATTTATGGTTTCCTTTGCTGTGCAAAGGTGTGCTACATGTTTAATTAGGTCTCATTTGTTTATTTTTATTTTCATTACTCTGGGAGGTAGGTGGAAAAGATATTGCTGCAACCTGTGTCAAAGAGTGTTCTGCCTGTAGTTTTCTCTAAGAATTTTATAGATGTAGTCTTACATTTAGGTCTTTAATCCATTCTTACTTTATTTTTGTGTATGGTGATAAGTACCATGCTAATTTCATTCTTTTACATGGAATTGTCCAGTTTTCCCAGCACCATTTATTGAAGAGGTTGTCTTTTCTCTCTTACATTGTCCCCTTTATTACCTCATCAACAAAGGTCCGTCTGGTAAAGGCTATGGTTTTTCCAGAAGGCATGTATGGATGTGAGAGTTGGACCATAAAGCTGAGCACAGAAGAATTGATGCTTTTGACCTGTGGTGTTGGAGAAGACTCTTGAGAGTCCCTTGGACTGCAAGGAGATCCAACCAGCCCATAGTAAAAGAAATCAGTCCTGGGTGTTCATTGGAAGGATTGATGTTGAAGCAGAAACTCCAATACTTTGGCCACCTGATGTGAAGAGCTGACTCATTGGAAAAGACCCTGATGCTGGGGAAGATTGAAGGCAGGAGGAGAAGGGGCCGACAGAGGATGAGATGGTTGGATGGCAACATCAACATGATGGACATGGGTTTGGGTAAACTCTGGGAGTTGGTGATGGACAGGGAGGCCTGGCGTGCTGCAGTTCATGGGGTTGCAAAGAGTCGGACACGACTGAGCGACTGAACTGAACTTATCCTAGATGACCACAGGTGCATGGGTTTATTTCGGGGGTTTCTATCCTGTCCCACTGATTACATTTCTGTTTTTGCACGAGTACCATACTGTCTTGATTACTGCAGCTTTGTAGTACAGTCTGTAGTCAGGAGGCCTGACTCCTCCAGCTTTTTTTTCTCCCCTTCAAGATTGCCTTGGTTATTCAGAATTGTGTTTCCAACCAAATTGTAAAATTTTTGTTCTAATTCTGTGAAAATATGCCATTGGTAATCTGATAGGGATTGCACTGAATCTGTAGATTGCTTTGGGTAGTACAGTCATTTTCACAACATTGAACCTTCCAATACAAGAACATGGAGTCTCTCTCCATCTGTTTGTGTCATCTTTGATTTCTATCATTATCATCTTACAGTTTCCTCAGTATAAGTCTTCCACTTCCTTAGGTATGTTTATTCCTATGTATTTTAGTCCTTTTGTTGCAATGGAATGACACTGTTTCCTTAATCTCTCTTTCTGATATTTCATTATTAGTGTACAGGAATGCAAGAGATTTTACTTTACTCAATACATTGATTGGCACCAACAGTTTTCTAGTGGCATAAAGAATTTTCTATGTATAGTATCATTACAGTAGAAATTAACACAAAATTGTAAATCAACTATACTTTGATAAATTTTTTACATGTTACTTCATTTATTCCATTTACATCTTGAGACACTAATATTTTTTAAATTACACATAGAGTATATTGTGCTCGGAAAATTGATTCAGCAAACCTTAGCACATGGACCATCACTTATCTTCCTACTTAGTGCCAACTTCCACTTCACATGCACTAGACTTAAGATCCACCAGACTGCTATATTCTCTCCTTGGTTGAGCATGAGACCATAAGCGAGATGTTGTAAATACAGAATCAAGAGGGCTATGCATGAACTCTTAATCAGCTGATCAGATGTAGAAACTGGGATTCTAGATTTAAAATGCTCTCCTGGTAATTTTAGTAATTATACAGATTCAGAACTACTAAGTTGGTTCCAATTGAAACAGTCATTTCCCCCTTACTTACCTTTTATTCTATAGATGCATGTATTTCCTCTGTTGTATATATTGAAGTTCCTGCTTCTTTAGGATGGAAACCATGCTCTGTTCACCTTTTAATGGTTCATTTCTAACACAGTAATGGGTATATTTTAGTTACACAGTAAATATTTGTTGAATTAGAATAAAAATTTAACGTACACTTTTAATATGACAACTATATTTCCAATATGGCTTCAAAAATAGTCCAAAGGAGTAGTGGAAGACAATAAGAAAGTACTAACATTATGGCCTATTTGCCCTTCTTTCTGTTCTAATTCCAATGAACACACTGCTAATTTAAATTGGATAAAAAATGCTGGCAGTGTTCTGACTATAGCCATGTGAAAAAGGGGCCCTGTAACTACGTTAAGTGCCATGTAGTACCTAAATGTCATCTATAGTCAGACAATTTTGTTAGACTTCACACAGCCATAAAAGCAAGCGGAAGTTTGTCCAATTAAGAAACATTAAGAATGCCACCTGATTCCTGCTGAATGAAAATGATAAGAAAGGAATTCTAATGTCTGTGGGCAGCAGGGAAGAGGACATATCATAACATTCACGAACGGCCCTTCCATCCTCCCTTCCCTACACACACACACACACACACACACACACACACACACACACACACACACGAGCTAGCCATTCTAGACGGTTCAGTAGTGATTGTATGGTGCCTTGTACATAGAAGACACACAAAGATTAACACTGTTAGTTCACTAGGTCTACCGTAAGAATAGAGAGTCACTGACTGGGTAGTTTAAACAACAAAAATCTATTTCCTCATTATCCTGGAGAGCAGAAGTCTGAGATCAAGGTTTGAACAGGTTTGTTTTCCTCTGAGGCCTCTCTCCCTCTGTTGCAGATGACTGTTTCCCTCTTATGTCTTCATATGGCCATCCCTCTGTGCACATCAATGTTTTAATCTATTTTTATAAGGATACTAGTCCTTAGTTACATTGGATAATGGCCCACCCTAATCACCTAATTTTAATGTAATTATCACTTTAAAGATCCTATCTCCAAGTATGGGTATGTTCTGAGATACTATGGGTTAGGACTTCAGCACATCAATTTGTGAGGAGATAAAATTCAGCCCTTAATAAATACTGTCTAGGTATCCACCTTCTGATGGATGTTACAACAACCCAGGAATAGCTGAATCTTGAAGAGGTGATATATCTATATATAGAGATATCTTGATCTTGGGGATACATTAAACAGGAAAGATCCAAAGCATAATGCTTCAAATTATGTAGCATGTTAAAAACTGTGAGTGTTATGACCACACTCAGAAATCCTTAGGAATAGTCCAGGCATCTATGTTTTTTTATCAAGTTATTTTAGGATTCTGGCATATACTCAAGTTTGAGGACCACTGACTGAAACGTAGAAGGACCAGTTCCAAACAGATGTTTGCAGACTGGGAGGAACCAAGTCTGGTTCTCAATCTTGAAAAGCATGTCAACCCAGGAAGTTAGAAATGAGGCAAAACAGGATTGGCAAAGACGGGGAAAGGAACTTGAGTGAATAATTTAGTTATGAGTATCACTATGTTCTCTTCATCATTAAACCTTTCTGTTACTAAAAATTCAGTCTAATACCACATTACCCTCTTTGTGACTTTTGCCCAGACAAAAACTTTCCATGGAAGTAATGCACAATGAGCAGAAAACTGTGCTTAAGATATTTTTCATGGGAGGGCTGGCTAGAATCACAAATGATAATCATTTGCTTCATATCTAATATAACTCATTATCTGCTGGGTAGATTTTTTTTTGCCAATGGATTCAAATATCTGACCTTATTCATATCATCTTCTTTCCCTCTATTAAAGACTGCCTCTGGGACATACTGACATACATATTCACAATTCTGTAGTCTTACAGTTAATTAACAACAAATTATCTTTCTTTACATTGTTAAAGAGTACTGGACTCAAATACCCAATGAAAAAAATATGGCAATTGTTTTAAAACAACACATTTTATTTTTGCACTTTCTCCTTCATACACTTCATATTCTCTCTCTCCCTTCCATCCAATATTTATTGCAGACCACGAACAGTGCCAAAAGCGCAAAGTATAATGATGAATAAAACATAGCCCCTGCCCTTCAGGAAAGTAATGTCTGGGGGTGGGGTGGGAAAGATATGTAAACTGTAACCACAAGGGAATGTGCTTTATGATAACAAGATATCCATAAGGTGCTATGGAGCGCAGGGAAAGATGCTAATATGGCCTGCAGTCAGAGCTTACCAATACAGACTGAAGGGCAGAGTTGAGTATCTAGGCAAGGATTCAGCATAAGAACACAGATAAAAGCAAGAAAAAGGAAGGCATGTTTAACGAACAGAATACTTGATTATGACTACTACAACAGGAGGCTTACAGGAGTAGGAATTATGGTGGGTCTTCGATGCTAAGCTAAATAATGAGCACCTGAACTTGTCAGAGGAAGTCACTGATGGCTTTTTGAAGCACCATCAGTTCTGTATTTAATTTCCCTTAGGCATAACATTTCCCCGAGGATTGCTGCAGCTCCCAGCTCCCCAGGCTGCCATGCCCCCCCTCAAAGGCTCTGTTCCCACCTCCTAGCCCCATGCTGCCTGTGCTACAGCAATCAAAAGCACTCCGTTCTCTAAACGTGCCGTGCTTATCCTCAGGAGCTGCAAATGTCAAAGACTTGAAGTGAGCAATATCTAAAAGTATGGCAAGACCAGTGATGGCAGCACTGTGGTAGAATTTTCAACAATTAAGAGAAATAATACCAGGCCATTTGTGTTCTCTAAACTTTGACATTTGCTGTTCCAGTTGTTTGACAGAGAAATGTAACGTGCTCTCTGTAAGTAACATGTGGTACACCCTTATAGCCATCAGCAGGACAGGACACTTCTCTTCCCAAGACATGCTGAATAGAAAGTGACCGCGTTCTAAAATGGTGTTCTTTGCTGTTTCTCTGACTTGAGTCCCTTATTTTTTAACGTGGAGGATAATTAACTTACAATGTTGTGTTGGTTTCTGCTGTACAACGCTGTGCGCCCCTCCCTCCTGAGCCTCCGCCCACCCCCTGACCCTTCTAGGATTCCCGCAGCACCGAGCTGAGCTCCCTGTGCCACACACAAGGGTGTGACCGGCTCTCGATTTAACACATGGTGGTGCCAGTATGTCAGCGCTACTCTCCCAGTTCCTCCCTCCCTCTCCTCCCCCACTGTGTCCACAAGTCTGCACTCCATGTTAGACTCTCTCAGTCTAGTCCTGCCCTGCAAATAGGTTCATTGGCACCATTCTTCAACATGTCCACCTCACCCCAACCTCACCCTATACGGGCAACTGAGTCTCAACTGAGCTAAAAGAATCCTACTTTTTCCAGCCATTTTTATTTTTTTATTTTTGGGATTTATTTTTAATTGAAGGAAACTGTTTTACAATGCCATATTGGTTTCTGCCACACATCACCATGAATCTGCCATAGGTTACACATGTCCCCTTCCTCTTGAGCCTCCCTCCCACCTCCCATCCCATCCCACCCCTCTAGTTTGTCACAGAACACAAGGCTGAGCTCCCTGTGCTATACAGCAAATTCTCATTCGGTTCAGTTCAGGAGCACAGTCGTGTCCAACTCTTTATGACTACAAGGACTGCAGCACACCAGGCTTCCCAGCATCACCAACTCCTGGAGCCTACTCAAATTCATGTCCATTGAGTCGGTGATGCCATCCAACCATCTCATCCTCTGTCATCTCCTTCTCCTCCCACCTTCAATCTTTCCCAGCATCAGAGTCTTTTCCAAAGAGTCAGCTCTTCACATCAGGTGACCAAAGTATTGGAGTTTCAGCTTCAGCATCAGTCCTTCCAATGAATATTCAAGACTGGTCTCCTTTAGGATGGACTGGTTGGATCTCCTCGCAGTCCAAGGGACACTCAAGGGTATTCTCCAACACCACAGTTCAAAAGCATCAATACTTCGGCGCTCAGCTTTTTTATAGTCCAACTCTCACTTCCATACAAGACTACTGGAAAGACCATAGCTTTGACTAAACGGGCCTTTCTTGGTAAAGTAATGTCTCTGCTTTTTAATATGCTGTCTAGCTTGGTCACAGTTTTCCTTCCAAGGAGCAAGTGTCTTTTAATTTCATGACTGCAGTCACCATCTGCAGTGATTTTGGAGCCCCCAAAAATAAAGTCTGTCACTGTTTCCATTGTTTCCCCATCTATTTTCCATGAAGTGATGGGACCGGATGCCATGGTCTTAGTTTTTAGAGTTTTAAGCCAGCTTTTTCACTCTCCTCTTTCACTTCATCAAGAGGCTCTTTTCTTCTTCACTTTCTGCCATAAGGGTGGTGTCATTTGCATATCTGAGGTTATTGACATTTCTCCCAGCAATCTGGATTCCAGCTTTGCTTCATCCAGCCCGGCATTTCACATGATGTACTCTGCATATACGTTCTCTTGCCAGAATACTGGAGTAGGTAGCCTTTCCCTTCTCCAGGGGATCTTCCCAACCCACGGATCGAACCCAGGTCTCCCACATTGCAGGTGGATTCTTTACCAACTTCCCATCAGCTATCTGTGTGACACATGGTAATGCATAAATCTCAGTGCTACTCTCTCAAAGTGTCCCACCCTCTCCCTCCCCTGCTGTGTCCATAAGTCTGTTCTGAGTCTCTATTTCTGCCCTGCAAATAGGTTTGTCAGTACAATTTTATTACTTTTGTACACAAAATCTGATGGAGTGGGGGAGAAGTCCCAGCACCAAAAACTGAGGCCCAAATTCCAATATGAGTCATGATACAAACTGATGAGACCAGCCAAATTCCAATCTTTTCATAAGCAAATATACAAAATGGAATAGAAATTTTTCAAGATCCTGTTGCCTTAAAAATCCAAACACTTACTTAAAATCCTGAGTGTTCACAAAACACTTACTTAAAATCCTGAGTGTTCTGTCCACAACCTTGCCAAAAGAAATGGTTTCTTTATTTTCTTCCTTATGTCTTTGTGACTGTTATTGTTATTACATTGTAAAAATATTAACTGTAACTGGAAAAGAAAGCAAAATATCTACTTATGAAGTTCAACAACACTCACTAGCAATATCACAGGATTAACTTTTTCTTACAAAAAACATTAAAGAGAATTTTTAAAAATGTTGTTTTTGTTCAGTCGCTGTCATGTCCGATTCCTTGCTACCCAATGAATCGCACCGTACCAGGCTTCCCTGTCCTGCACCATCTCCTGGAATTTGCTTAAATTCATGCCAATTGAGTCAGTGATGACTTCCCACCATCTCATCCTCTGTCTCTCCCTTCTCCTCCTGATCTCAATCTTACTCAGCAACAGGGTCTTTTCCAACGACTTGGCTCTTCACATCAGGTGGCCAAAGTATTGGAGCTTCAGCATCAGTTCTTCTGAGGAATACTCAGGGTTGATTTCCTTTAGGGATAACTGGTTTGATCTCCTTGCTGTCCAAGGGACTCTCAAGAGTTTTCCCCAGCACCACAGTTCAAAAGCATCAATTTTAGGGTGCTCAGCCTTCTTTAGCGTCTAAGTCTCACATCCATACTACTGGAAAAACCATACGTTTGACTCTATGGACCTTTGTTTGCAAAGTGATGTCTCTGCTTTTTAATATGCTGTCTAGGTTTGTCACAACTTTTTTTTTCAAGGAGCAAGTGCCTTTTAATTTCATGGCTGCAGTCAACATCCACAGTGATTTGGGAGCCCAAGAAAGTAAAATCTGTCACTGTTTCCACGTTTTCCCCTTCTATTTGCCATGAAGTGACTGAGTGTCAAGCCAGCTTTTCCACCCGCCTCTTTCTCTCTCATCAAGAGGCTCGTTAGTTTCTCTTTGCTTTCTGCCATTAAAATGGCATCTTCTGTATATGTGAGGTTGTTGATATTTCTCCTGGCAATCTTGATTCCAGTTTGTGATTTATCCAGCCCAGCATTTAGCATTATGTACTCTGCATGGAAGTCAAATAAGCAGGGTGACAGTATACAGTCTTCTTGTTCAGTCGCTCAGTCATGTTTGACCTTTTGTGACTCCATGAACTGCAGCACGCCAGACTTCCCTGTCATTCGCTATCTCCCAGTGTTTGCTCAAACTCATGTCCATTGAGTCGATGATGCCATCCAACCATCGCATCCTCTGTCACTCGCTTCTCCTCCTGCCTTCAATCTTTCCCAGCATCAGGATCTTTCCCAATGAACTGGCTCTTCCCATCAGGCGGCCAAAGAATGGAGCTTCAGCATCAATCCTTCCAATGAATATTTGGGGTTGATTTTCTTTAGGATTGACTGGTTTGATCTCTTTGTAGTCCAAGGAACTCTTGAGTCTTCTCCAGCACCACAGTTTGACAGCATTAATTCTTCCAAACTCAGCTTCTTTGTAGTCCAACTCTCACATCTATCTGTACATGACTTCTGGAGAAACCATAGCTTTGACAATAAGGAACTTCGTTGGCAAAGTAACGTCTCTGCTATGATGATACAGCCTTGATGTACTTTTTGCCAATTATGAACTAGTCCATTGCTCCAGGTCTGGTTCTAACTGTTGCTTCTTGACTTGCATACAGGTTTCTCAGAAGACAGGTAAGGTTCCCTGGTATTTCCATCTCTTTAAGAATTTTCCAGTTTGTTGTGATCCTCACAGTTAAAGGCTTTAGCTTTTTTGGAATTCCCTTGCTTTGTCTATGATCCAGAGGATGTTGGCAATTTGATCTCTGGTTCCTCTCTCTTTTCTAAATCCACCTTGTACATTTGGAAGTTCTCAGTTCACATACTATTGAAGCCTAGATTGAAGAATTTTGAGCATAATAAAAAATATATATACTAATAAATAACAAATTAAAATTTTTAAATTAAATAAATAAAAATATAAAATAAAACTTTAATGAAAAATAAAGCAGAATAAAACTAGTATAGACTAGTATAACAAACTAGTATAACAAACCCCCAGGTGCCCATTATCCCTCTTCAAATATAACACAGTCAAGTTTGTTTTATAAACATACCCTCTCCACTAAAGGAAATACCTGATGTCATAACATTTCTGTAAATGTGCCAGCACATATGTGTAAAAAGATCACATATGTTACACATATGTGTAACAATCATACCTTAATATGACTCCAATAAACTAGGGAAATGAATTTTAATATATAAATGACAATAATAACTTAAGTATTTTAATTCACTGATTTTACCTTGAATGTTAATTCCCTATCTGTGTATTTCAAATTTTCTATAACTGTTTTATATGTTTTAGTCCATTATTTCTATATGTGATTTTTTTTTTAATTTATTTCTTTAGTTCAGTTCAATTACTCAGTTGTATCTGACTCTTTGACACCCCAAGG
Source organism: Cervus elaphus (assembly GCF_910594005.1). NCBI lineage: Eukaryota > Metazoa > Chordata > Mammalia > Artiodactyla > Cervidae > Cervus > Cervus elaphus. Next base: position 55,054,408 of record NC_057836.1, on the reverse strand, counting down.
ACTGCCGCACACCAGGCCTCCCTGTCCATCACCAACTCCCGCAGTTTACTCAAACTCATGTCCATTGAATCAGTAATGCTATCCAACGATCTCATCCCCTGTCATCCCCTTCTCCTTCTACCTTCAATCTTTCCCAGCATCAGGGTCTTTTCCAATGAGACAGTTCTTTGCATCAGGTGGCCAAAGTACAGGAGCTTCAGCTTCAGCATCAGTCCTTCCAATGAATATTCTGGACTGATTTCCTTTAGGATGGACTGGTTTGATTTCCTTGCTACCCAAGGGACCAGGGGATTCTCAAGAGTCTTTTCCAACACCACAGTTCAAAAGCATCAATTTTTTGATGCTCAGCTTGCTTTCTTTTTTTTTTTTTTTGGAGTGGTTTCAGTCTTTCCCCTCCCCCCCATTGATTTTTATTAGTTGGAGGCTAATTACAATATTGTAGTGGTTTTTGCCATACATTGACATGAATCAGCCATGGATTTACATGTATTCCCCATCCCGATCCCCCCTCCCACCTCCCTCTCTACCCAATCCCTCTGGGTCTTCCCAGTGCACCAGCCCTGAGCACTTGTCTCATGCATCCAACCTGGGCTGGTGATCTGTTTCACTGTTGATAATATACATGTTTCAATGCCGTTCTCTCGAAACATCCCACCCTCGCCTTCTCCCAGAGTCCAAAAGTCTGTTCTTTCTTTATGGTCCAACTCTCACATCCATACCTGAGTATTGGAAAAACCATAGCTTTAACTAGACAGATCTTTGTTGGCAAAATAATGTCTTTGCTTTTTAATATGCTGTCTAGGTTGGTTATCACTCATTCCAAGAAGCAAGCTTCTTTTAATTTCATGGCAGTATTTACCATCTGCAGCCATGATTCTGGAACCCAAGAAAATAAAGTCTATCACTGTTTCCATCGCTTCCACATCTATTTGCCCTGAAGGGATGGGACCAGATGCCATGATCTTAGTTTTTTGAATGTTGCATTTCAAGCAAGCTTTTTCACTCTCATCTTCACATTCATCAAGAGGCTCTTTAGTTCCTCTTCGCTTTCAGCCATAGGGTGGTGTCATCTGAGGTTACTGATATTTCTCCTGGAAATCTTGATTCCAGCTTGTGATTCATCCAGGCTGGCAGTTCACATGATGTACTCTGCATATAAGTTAAATAAGCAAGGTGACAATATACAGCCTTGACATATTCCTTTCCCAAAATGGAATCAGTGCATTGTTCCATGTCCAGTTCTAACTGGTGCTTCTTGACTTGCCTACAGATTTCTCAGGAAGCAGGTAAGGTGGTCTGTATTCCCATCTCTTGAACAATTTTCCAGTTTGTTGTGAAGCCTACAGTCAAAGGCTTTAGTGTAGTCAATGAGGCAGAAGTAGATCTTTTTTCTGGAATTCTCTTGCTTTTTTGATGATTCAGTGAATGTTGGCAATTTGACCTCTGGTTCCTCTGCCTTTTGTAAATCCAGCTTGAACATCTCGAAGTTCTCAGTTCACGTACTGTTTGAGACTGGCTTGGAGGATTTTGAACATTACTTCGCTAGCATGTGAGATAAGTGCAATTGTGTGATAGTTTGAACATTCTTTGGCATTCCCTTTCTTTGGGATTGGAATGAAAACTGACCTTTTCCAGTCCTGTGGCCACTGCTGAGTTTTCCAAATTTGCTGGCATATTGAGTACAGCACTTTCATGGAATCATCTTTTAGGAACTGAAATAGCTCAACTGGAATTCCATCACCTCCACTAGCTTTGTTCGTAGTGATGCTTCCTAAGGCCCACTTGACTTCGCATTCCATGTTGTCTGGCTCTAGGTTAGTGATCACAGCATCATGGTTATCTAGGCCATGAAGATCTTCTGTATAGTTTTTCTGTGTATTTTTGCCACCTCTTCTTAATACCGTCTGCTTCTGTTAGATCCATACCATTTCTGTCCTTTATTGTGCCCATCTTTGCATGAAATGTTCCCTTGGTATCTCCAATTTTCTTGAAGAGATCTCTAGTTTTTCCCATTCTATTGTTTTCCTCTATTTCCTTGCACTGATCACTAAGGAAGGCTTTCTTATCTTTCCGTGCTGTTCTTAGGAACTCTTTATTCAAATTGGAATATCTTTCCTTTTCTCCTTTGCTTTTCGCTTCTCTTCTTTTCTCAGCTATTTGTAAGGCCTCCTCAGACAACCATTTTGCCTTTACATATTTTTCTTGGGGATGGTCTTGATCACTGCCTCCTGTACAATGTCACAAACCTCTGTCCATAGTTCTTCAGACACTGTCTATCAGATCTAATCCCTTGAATCTATTTGTCACTTCCACTGGATATATGTAAGGGATTTGATTTAGGTCATACCTGAATGGTCTTCTGGCTTTCCCTACTTTATTCAATTTAAGACTGAATCTGCCAATAAGGAATTCATGATCTGAGCCACAGTCAGCTCAGATCATGAGTATAGTCAGTCTTGTTTTAGCTGACTGTAGAGAGCTTCTCCATCGTTGGCTGCAAAGAATACAATCAATCTGATTTCGGTGTTGACCATCTGGTGATGTCCAAGTGTAGAGTCTTCTCTTGTGTTGTCGGAAGAGGGTGTTTGCCATGACCAGTGCATTCACTTGGCAAAACTCTGTTAGCCTTTGCCCTGCTTCATTTCGTACTCCAAAGCCAAATTTGCCTGTACTCCAGGTATCTCTTGACTTCCTGCTTCTACATTCCAGTCCCCTATGATGAAAAGGACATCTTTTGGGGGTGTTAGTTCTAGGAAGTCTCGTAGGTCTTCATAGAACCGTTCAACTTCAGCTGCTTTAGCATTACTGGTTGGTGCACAGACTTGGATTACTGTGATACTGAATGGTTTGTCTTGGAAATGAACAGAGATCATTCTGTCATTTTTGAGATTGCACCCAAGTGCTGCATTTCGGATTCTTGTTTACTATGAAGGCTACTCCATTTCTTCTAAGGGATTCTTGCCCATAGTAGTAGATATAATGGTCAGCTGAGTTAAATTCGCCCATTCCAGTCCATTTTAGTTCACTGATTCCTAAAATGTCAGTGCTCATTCTTGCCATCTCCTGTTTGATCACTTTCAATTTACCTTGATTCATGGACCTAACATTCCAGGTTCTTACACAATATTGTTCTTTACAGCATCGGACTATACTTCCATCACTAGACACATCCACAACTGGGTGTTGTTTTCACATTGGCTCCATCTCTTCATTCTTTCTGGAGTTATTTCTCCACTCTTCTCCTGTAGCCTATGGGCACCTACCAACCTGGGAGTTCATCTTTCAGTGTCATATCTTTTTGTTTTTTCATAGTGTTCATGGGGTTCTCAAGGCAAGAACACTGAATTGGTTTTCCATTCCCTTCTCCAGTGGACCATGTTTTGTCAGAACTCTCCACCATGATCTAGCCATCTTGGGTGGTCCTAATATCAAGGCTAATAGTTTCATTGAGTTAGACAAGGCTGTGGTCCATGTGATCAGTTTGATTAATTTGATCTGTTTGATTATGCCAAACCTTTGAATTTGAGGATCACAACAAACTGTGGAAAATTCTTCAAGAGATGGGAATACCATGCCACCTTACCTGCCTCCTGAGAAATCTGTATGCAGGGCAAAAAGCAACAGTTAGAACCAGACATGGGAAAACAGACTGGTTCCAAATAGGAAAAGTAATATATCAAGGCTGTATATTGTCACCCTCCTTATTTCACTTATACACAGAGTACATCATTCAAAATGCCAAGCTGGATGAAGCACAAGCTGGAATCAAGATGTCTGGGAGAAATGTCAATAACTTCAGATATGCAAATGACACCACTCTTATGGCAGAAAGTGAAGAACTACTAAAGAGCCTCTTGATAAAAGTGAAAGAGAAGAATGAAAACGTTGGCTTAAAACTGAACATTCAAAAAACTAAGATCATGGCATCTGGTCCCAGTACTTCATGGCAAATAGATGGGGAAATAATAGAAACTGAGAGATTTTATTTTGGGGGGCTCCAGAATAACTGCAGATGGTGATTGCAGCCATGAAATTAAAAGAAGCTTGCTCCTTGGAAGAAAAGCGATGACCAACCTAGACAACATATTAAAAAGCAGAGACATTATTTTGCCAACAAAGGTCCATCTAGTCAAAGCCATGGTCATGTATGGATGTGAAAGTTGGACCATAAAGAAGGCTGAGCACCGAAGAATTGATGCTTTTGAACTGTGGTGCCGGAAAAGACTCTTGAGAGTCCCTTGAACCACAAAGAGATCAAACCAGTCACTTCTAAAGGAAATCAATCCTGAATATTCATTGGAAGGACTGATGCTGAAGCTCCAGTACTTTGACCACCTGATGCAAAAACTGTCTCATTGGAAAAGACCCTAATGTTGAAAAAACTGACAGCAGGAGGAGAAGGGGATGACAGAGGATGAGATGGTTGGATGGCATCACTGGCACAATGGACATGAGTTTGAGCAAGCTCCAGGTGTTGGTGATGGACAGGGAAGACTGGCGTGCTGCAGACCATGGGGTTGCAAAGAGTCAGACATGACTGAGCGACTGATCTGAGCAGAATTTACCTTGATTCTTGGACTTAACATTCCAGGTTCCCATGCGATTTATTCTTTACAGCATCAGACTTTATCACCAGGCAGTTCTACAATTGGGTGTTGTTTTCACTTTGGCTCAGCCTTTTCATTCTCTCTGGAGTTATTTCTCCACTCTTCTCCAGTAGCATATTGGGCACCTACTGACCTGGGGAGTTCATCTTTGTGTCATATCTTTTTGCCTTCTCATACTGTTCATAGGGTTCTCAAGACAAGAATACTGAACAGGTTTGCCATTCCTTTCTCCAGTAGATTAACATTTTGTCAGGACTGTCCACCAAGCCCCGTCCGTCCTGGGTGGCCCCACATTTAATGGCTCACAGCTTCACTGCGTCAGACAAGACTGTTATGAATGTGACCAGTGTGGCTGGTTTTCTGTAACCTGTCTGCCCTCTGATGGGTAAGGATAAGAGGCTTGTGGAAGCTTCCTGATGGGAGGGACTGTCTGTTGGGGAATCTGGGTCTTGTTCTAAAGGGCGGGAAAATTTATTTTTTAATTGGAGTATAACTGCTTTACAATGTTGCATTAATCTGACATGTATCAGCTATAAGTACACACATATTTCCTTCCTCTTGAACCTCCCTTCCACCCTCCCCCATCCCAGCCACCTAGGTCATCACAGAGCACCAAGATGAGCTCCCTGTGGTATGCAGCAGCTTCCCTCTTATTTCTATAATTAACCTTTCTCTATTCATAAAGTGTCATATAGCACCATATCTAATGTATCCTTTAAAAAAGGATATTAAACATTCTATATTATACTCAAGTTCATTAGAATTTCTTTACTCATTGACCTTGCCTAGATATCAAAATGAAATTATTTGGCATGATTTGTTTGTAATTAACCTTTGGTGTCTCCCATAGTTCAATTTCTTGTCCTCTTGGTGACACCAAACGACTGCTTTATTATTTGTTCCAGTAATTAGCCAGCTATTATTATTCTCCAGCTATATATATTATCCAACTGAAATGCTGATATAAAATTTTTTGTTCTGTGACTCTTATTTTCTGTATAAATCTGTTAAGTATTTTGCTATTATCAAACGCACTCTTTTGTATTCCTTCTCTAACTTGCCTCTCCTTCCAAAAAAGGTCAACTGTTAAATTATTGGGAAGATCCCCTGGAGAAGGAAATGGCAACCCACTTCAGTATTTTTGCCTGGGAAATCCCATGGACAGAGGAGGCTGGTGGTCTACAGTCCATGCAATTGCAAAAGAGTCAGACACAACTTAGTCTTAGCAACCCACATCCCATCAAATTAACTGATACTTTGCCTTCTATGCTTTGCCTTGATATGTTCCTTTGAAAAAATAATTTTTTTAAATGAAAATTTTCATTTCCTTGATCTACATGATGATAAAATTATGATGAAATCAAACAGAAGTATGAAGAGAATAATTTAAAAATAGGGATCATCAAATTTCATGTTCTAAATTTATATCAGTTTCACTAGTGTAACAGATACTTCCTCTGAGAAAAAATGATAATTACCATTTGTACCTTAAGTAAGGATTTTCCTGAGGCCCCAGAGAACCATAAATAACACAGTTTCTTTTAAAAAAGTGAAAAACAGAAATTTTCTTTTTCTTTCATCAAGTTAATAAGAAGTAAAACAAATTTAAAAAGCTGGAGTGAAGTGATTCATTTCAAAATAACTGCAAGGCAAGAACTAAATTTAGGTCATAGAGACTAAATTTTAAAAAAAATTTTAAAAGACTAAATAAAGGCCAGTCATCACTTCATTGTTATGGCAGTTCAATCATAAGTCAGGGCTTATAGGAGTACCTTACTTAGCAAAATAAATGTATTTTTGAAAGCTGAAAAAGTTTGGAAATTTTCACAATTCAAGTCACATTTCAAATGCATTGGTTCAGTCGCTAAGTCATGTCTGACTCTTTTGTAACCCCATAAACTGTAGCCCTGCAGGCTCCTCTGTCCATGGGACACGCAAAAATTCCTTCCCACGCAAAAACGCTGGGGTGGGTTGCCATTTTCTCCTCCAGGGGATCTTTCCGACACAGGGACTGAACCCGCATCTCCTGCACTAGCAGGCAGATTATTTACCACTGAACCACCTGGGAAGCCCCCTTCAAATACATTAGGAGTTTACTAATTAAAAGTATCCTGAAATGAATCCTTTCATACTGCAAAATCAAACAAAATAAATAAAAACTACTTGTTTTTTGATTAACCACCAGTAGAAATAATACCTAAATTTGTTAAGTGCTTAATTCTGTGTACTAGTTTCTGTGCTCTTGTTTTACATCTGTACTCTTCGTAGAGACCTTGTTAATGCCCACACCCTATCCTCTTGACTCATCTGTGAGTTCTCATGCCATTGCTATGGACAGTCATACTGATGCTGACAGCTTCCCACTTTAAGGACCCACAGCTTTTCCTCCACTTCCTCCCTAGGCTTCCTGGGATCACCTTGAAAATACATTTCCTGCCCCTAAATCCTTAACCTCAGAGTCTGCTTTTTAAGAAAACCCTAATTAAGACTGTTGGTAATAGAAGTGGTTCTAAAAAACAGACCCTCAGAATTGGATTCTAGAATAGTATCACTTACTGGTCAGCTGGCATCAGGGATCCAATTTCTATTGATATATGAGTGGTGATAACCCATACGATGTCACAGCAGCAGAATGACTAAAATTCTTACCTGGGGTGGACTGAAATGTAGAAGAGGAGGAAAGAGAACGTACAAGCTTACACAACAGCTCTAACACTTGAAAGATATGGGAGCAATCATAACTGCAATATTCTGGAGTTAGTATTTGTTAACTGCTCTAAAAAGCTCTGAAGAATGGGACCAGCAGGCTTGGGTAAAACACCTATCAAAATGCAGGGCAAGCTGTAAAAAACAGAATGGTATGAAAATCAGCATTTAAATTAAACCTAATCTCCTGTGCCCAGAGAGCAGACTGCACTGAAAATTAGGTCTAAGATTTGACTCAGTAGCTGAGCTACAAAGAAGACTAAACATACAGCCTTAGCAGGCCTCCCCTGCTCTGATAAGAAGAGGGTAAGATAAGGAAACACGGGACGGTGGTATTGGGTTCGTTAAGAACATTGAACACTCATATTCTGACAAAGCCTCTGGGCTGAAAGGGTCCACTCGATTCCCTTTCATAAAGGAAAGCAGCCTCTAACTGCTTGGAGATTTGCGAAGGCAGTACTTGAGGAAGATGTCCTCCTCAAGATCTGCCTTGCCTCCCCTCATCACCTCTAGACCAACAAGTATGGTCAGATCATACTCATAATCACTCTAATTGTGAAATACAGTCTCTACTATGGAAAGAAATAGTTTATTCATCAAAAAAGCTTCTGACCCTGTCTGACATGTGATATCGAGAATTGGGCACACATATAGAAGTGTATGTTGAGGGTGCTAAGCTGAGGCAGGGGGCAGAATACCAGAGAGAAAAAAGTGTATTTACACGGAGGCACTTTCCTGTGACTCAGACTATAATTTCTAGCAAGAAAACCTTAATGAGGTTCCGAAACAGTGATGGGACGTCAATGTGAGTTAGAGGATTCCAAAACAGAAGGCACCAGAGGTATCATTTAACCATTAGAAGCAGGATTAATGTATTTGGCATAAAAGACAGTAAGGTCAGAGCAGCAACCAGAGAACCTTGACCTGCAAGGCCATTGTTCTCTGTTGAGGCAAGAGAGATGGGTAGCATGTTCATTTGCTAGGGCTTCCACAACAAAGTTCCACAAACTGAGTGATATAACCAACAGATACGTATTCTGGAGGCAAGAATCCAAGATTGAGGAGTCAGTAAGGCCAGTTTCTTCTACAGGCTGCGAGCACCTGTTCCATCTGTCTTCAAGTGGTTTGCTGGCAATCTTTAGCACTCATTGGCTGGCAGAAGCATCACTCTAACCTCTGTCTTCATCTTCATGTGGCATTCTCTTGTATGTGTTTTTTCCATGTCCAAATTTCTCCTTTTTATAAGAACCAACCATGTAGGATTAGAGACCTAATCTATTCCAATATGGCTTCATCTTAACTAATTATGTCTTCCATGACCTTACTTTCAAATATGGTCCCATTCTGAAGTACTAGGGTTAGTACTTCAACATATGAATTTTTAACGGACACAATTCAACCCACAATAAGTAAAAAATAACATTATTGCTTGACTTTTATGGCCAAAAAAGATGGAAGACTTAAGAGCAGAAGATTTACGTGTAGTTTCCAGATCTGAGCCAGTTCAGAGACCTAAAGCCCATCAATGTAAGGGGAGGACACATCCTCCTGAGCTTCTCCAATCATTCTCCAAAGGGGTGTGCTGCCATCTACCAGAGTAGCTCAACAGTGGTGACAGAGTGATACTCATCCCATCCAGGGACTGCTGGATACAGTTCCTAAGCTAACATTGACACCAGGGTACCCAAAATACTTATATGGCCACCCAGTTACAGTGGAAGCATACACAGTCCAGATAATAAATGGAGTCCAGGTCCAAGTCCGTCTCACAGTTGGTCCAATGGGTCTACAGATCCACCATCTGGTTATGTATCTGGCCCCTGAATACATAATTGAGATGGAAATATTCAGCAGCAGCCAAAACCCAAACATTGGTTCTTTGACCTGAGTGAAATAAGATCTATTATGATAGAAAGGGACAAAGGAAGCCCCTGATAGAACTTCCCCCTTACCATCTTTCAGGCAGTAAATCAGAAGGAACAATGTAGCCATGTGCCACAAAAGAAAATTTGTGCAACTGGCAAAGAGTGGCTCCTGCAGAAAACATACAGCTCCCAGATGGATCCGTTTGATATGTTGGAACAAGATAAAAATCCTCTATTACACTATAGCCTATGCAGGAATGAACTGCTTCAGTGTTACTTAAAATGTGGTCCACAGATGAAAGCACGCTCACAAACTTTTTTTTAATCACTCCACAAGATATATATACACAAGTATAAACAGTGAGAGTACACAGTTGAAAACATTTATATCAACTTCACATTATCACAAAAACCAAGGGTGTGATTTTATATTCTACAAAATGATCAATCATGATGACTCAAAACAAAACAAAAAATCCTTCACATGGTCAGTCTGAGTATCACTATTCTAAAGGACAGGAGTAAAAGAAAATTCCAACATCAGGCAGAGGTTCATAATCTTTGTATGAGAGAGAAGTGGTTTGAGGTAAGGATATATATGAATTATTGGTCAATGGCTAATAGCTCTGCTAATTGATCAGGAGCCTGGAAGGAGCAATAATGGATGATCAGACACAAAGAGGTCTGTAAAAGATGACCCGATAGGAGTAGACACAAAGTGTAAATGAGCATCGAGGTGGAAAGATGACCCACCTCATGAATGTCAGACAGCCTCTGTCCTTAACCACATTGATGCTTACAGAGCAAACACGGTCGCCGGGATGGAAGTTACGTGCATGGGCACAAAAGTGTGAACTCTTTTTCACCAAGGACGGTCTAGATATTTTACAAGTATTAACTGCCTGTGTTAGGCACCAAAGACACATACATGTAAACCACAGCCCCTGGGAAGGCAATGTCTCAGCTGAGTGCTAAAGTAGGAACACAATACAGTTGTGAGAAGAAGCAACGCCTTCCCAGGAAGAGGAAATGGCACACACAGAGCCATTTGAGAACCAGAGTACAAGTCTGAATCCATGGAGAACGCCAAGATGAAGTAAAGCTTAGACCATTAAATGCTTTGGACACCTTTTAGGCTTTCATAATGAAGGTGATTGATAATTATTAAAGGATTTTAAATAGGAGAGGGTTTAGAGAAAAAGAAAGGATATAGTCAAGTGGGATTTTTGAAAGGAATTCAAAATTTGGTAAAGCTAAGGAAGAGGAGGCTGGTGGGCTACAGTCCATGGGGTCGCAGAGTCAGACACAACTGAGTGACTTACCCACAGCACAAGGAAGAAAGACGTCTAGGACAACCCAGGTTCTTTCCTAATCCCTACATCCCCTTTGAAGAAACTTCTTCTTTGAATCCCTATTTTATTTCTACCTTAGTGGACTTTTGTTTTTGTACCTTAGTCACATCTCTCTCCTCCTACTGATGAACTCTTTATGGGCAGACACTATGACATTCCCATTACATGGTCAGCAGAGCCAGATTTTAGGTTTGGAAAGTGAGGCACTCAATTTTGGGTTTATGCCATGGCAAAGCTGAATCTGGGTTTCCCAGTGGCTCAGCAGTAAAGAATCCCACCTGTAATACAGGAGACATGGAGACAAGAGTTTGATCCCTGGGTCGGGAAGATCCCCTGGAGAAGGAAATGGCAAGCCACTCCAGTATTCTTGCCTGGAAAATCCCATGGACGGAGGAGGCTGGCTGGGCTACAATCCAGAGGGTCACAACAGAGTTGGACATGACTGAGTCACTTAACAGTAACAACAAATATCTGAATATCTGAACAATGAATATCTGAATAACAATGAATATCTGAATCCCTTCTTTATTTAAAAGTTTGATATTTCACTCATTGTGGATTTTTTGCCTACATTGATTTTTTATAACACTGCATTAAAATAGTATTTATCATGATTACTAAGGGTTTCTTCACATCCTATTAAATTTTCTACCCAAGGCAAGCACCTCACTTACCTCTCCCTAGTTCACCTGCAAACACAAGCAGGTACTGAAATGCATGCTGAATGGGGGAAAGCAAGCTAATGGCATAAACAACAAGATGGATGGCGGTGCACCATTAACAGAGGCAGTGAATACAGGGGGAGCAACAGAGTCTGGAAAAGATGATGAGTTTATAATGCACGTCAAAACACTGCATAGTGTATTATCTTATAGATCATTTATTATTCAACACTGGCAGCATTTGTAATAGGGAATATTAAAGACTGACAGTACTCAAGGAATTGTCCTCAGGATATTTCCCCATTATCTTTTTAAAACATATTAATATTTGAGTTATTGAAGCAATATCCAATCTCTTAGCTCAGTTTATGAGTTAACATTACTTTAGGACACCAATATGAACTGCTCATTATACAAGTGTATAATATACTTACAGACTTTGACATTACACTACCAATACTCTGGGATTGCAAGAGAGTTGGACACAACTGAGCAACTAAACAACCAACATCCTATCAGCAAGGCCTAACCTGATCTCTGTGAAACAGCATCTTCATTACTTTATTTCTTTATCCTACCTCACTTTTCTTCATAACACTTATCATCACCTAATAGACTAATATGTTACCTATTTTTCCTTCCCCTTTAAAAAGATGAGCTCCATGAGAACACTGGGATATGTCTCTTTTATTATATCCTCAACACCTAAAATAGATGTCTTTGAAGGTCATGACAAAGGATGGGAGAGTGGTTGAAGGAAGGCTTACACTGGCACAGAAATAAGCCAAAGCAAATAAATAAAACCCTGTATGGATAGAAAAGTGGAGTTAGGAGCTCAGAAGAATGTGAAAGAAATCCCTTAAAAAAATGCAACTGCAAACCAGAGCAATAAGGTCAGGAGCTTACCTGCAATTTACCTTGGAAAGGTTTTTCAGTTAGGTAACCAATGGGCTTGGGTTTTTACAGCCTTTGACCAGATGAGATCCAAATCTCTGTAGAAAGCTGGTACCTTCAGAGGGCTATCTGCTTGGGTATCACTAGCATACAAGATGAAAAGAAATGTGCTTCAGCCTGGGCTCTGGGAAGAATGAAAAAACTCTTCCTGAGAATTCTTGACTATAACCTACCCTCAAGACTTTCAGCTTTAAATTTATACTATCTACACACGGTCCAGGAATCCTGAGCACCAAAATCAAAACAAACACTAGTTCTGGGGTGTGTTAGTTATCAACTTACTGTATCTCAGCTCCAAATCCTCTCTTCTTTGTCCTGCATTCTCATGTTGGGGCTAGACTCTACAAACAGTTCTCCTGTGCTTGATGACACAACATTAAGCTTTGTCAAGGGTATCCTGAAGGGGCAAGGGTGATCAGACCATTAAGAGGTAAGTCAATGGCCTAACTTCCAGAGTGAGGACATAGTTAACTGAAAGGAATCTGCCCACTGATGAAACCAAACCAGATGCCTTCTTTCACTCCTCCAGACCAAGGAGAGGACCTGCAGGCCTGTGTTTTAAGGTTTTCAGACCTGGATTTGAAAGACACAAGTCTTATCACCCCAGCAGCAGACTCAAAGTAGAGTTAGATGTCAGTACAAAGAAGAAATACTCGTTGGCAAAGAAAAAGGCATTTGCCCTTTTGTCAAAGTGAAGGAAGTTCCAGCACCTCCTTTTAAATGTAAAGAAAAATGGTGGAATTTGGCATCAGCAACTGCTTACAGACCCAATCAGCAGCCACAGACATGTGTCAACATGACATGTTGATGAGATTTTCCAGAGCACTTGCTTAAAGCAGCTGGCTATGAGACTGAGCACCTCAAAAAGTCCTGAGTCTGCAGACAAAAGGAACCCTTTCACAGAGGACCTTACCTGCAACCATGAAGCGTCTGCCCGGCTCCCTGATATAGGCTGCTTTAGCCCTGATGAGCTGATGAGTGACCAGGGGCAATGATGAAGGGGAACTTGCTACTTTATTACTGCTACTGTGACCTGAAGGATCCTGACTGGGTCTGTGCCTGGCAGACAGCTCTGTGTCAGCACCTGCACCTCACAGGCAAGCCCAGAACAGGCTTCACTAGACTGCATCCTCTTTCTCAAGGAGCCCGCATGTGATTGACAACGCTCATCATGGAACTCTGGAGAGCCACTACTAGTTTGTTTTGCTATGGAAGGAATGAATGGGACAGTTGGTGGAAGCAGATTAGCCACCAGACTCTACATAGAAGTGATGCTTTACTTCCCACTGTTTATAAAGGATTACATGTGTAAGGATGATTTTAAGACCAGCAAAGGAAGAGTTTGCTGTTTTCCACAATTGTGTGTTGGTGAGTTTGAAGAAATTGTGCCCATGGGGATCAGTCCCAATAAGACCTCCTACAACCCATTTATCCCTAGGTGAACTTCACAAAGTAGAAAAGTTTCTGTCTCAGGCAAATCAAGAAGAAAGTGATACTATCCTACTGGACTGCAGAAACTCCCATGAAAGCAAAATAGGACAATCCTAGGGCTGCTTAGGCCCAGACATCAGGAAATTCAGTTACTTCCCTGGCTACGTTGACGAAAATCTAGAACTTTTCAAAGAGAGGAGGGTGCTGATGTATTGCACCGTGGCATCTGTTGTGAGTGAGGTTCAGTCAACCTGAAAGCCAAGGGAGTGTGCAAGGAGTGTCCCAGCTCAAGGGTGGGCCACAAGTGCCTGGAGGCGTTACCTGATGGCTTTTACATAGGGAAGCTGGTTGCTTTCAATGAGCATCAGGTCTTATTCTCAACAGCAACTTAGTGTCAGAATGCTCCTACTATGGGGTCCCATGGGACCAGTATAAACTCTGCTTCATTCCCCAGTAGTGTCAGCTTGCCTTGACCTGCCCTCCCTGCCAAGAACAATGATTCACAGCCTGTTGTGTTACATGTCAAAGCAAAGGAAGCAAACAGTCTGCAAGCCCAGCCCAGAGCAGCCTTAAAGAAGAATGCGAGTACTGAGCCCAAGGGCCACACGCACCCAGGGAGCTCTCACAGCAGGAGTCACTGCCCGGGAGCCCTGGGCCCAGGCCGGCTATTGATGAGGGCGGGCCATGCTCATGTGAGCAGGCCCATCTGCATTTCCCCACACAGCTAGGTTTGGGGTTACATGTATTGGAGAATGCTAGAGCTATACTTAACAGAGAAACAGGGACCTGTAACAGAAACACAGAACTTCAGTGACCCCAGAACCACCATGGCCAACTGGTCACCGTGTCGGCCACCTGTCCTTTACAAGAGAGGAAAGAGAAATCTGGGGGCTGATCTCTTACTGGAGACGTTCTGACTCAGAAGATGTCAGAGCACAGAAAAAGGCGAGCTACGTGGGACCCCAAAGTTGCTGAGGGAAAGAGCCTTGAGCCTGGCGAGCTGACCTGCCCCTTCTGTGCCAGGCAACAGGGCTGGCAGTAGTCATTTTAGGTATCCACAAACCTGTCTGTCCCATGCAAAAGCGTGAAAGCTGCACAGCCCTGTACGTGGACCCCTCTGAACCAGGCCCCTTAGGTCACTCTGCCATCCAGCCCTCCCTTCCTCTCTTCTCTGCTAGCCTGAGAGCACTAGACCAGATAAGGATCTGTAAACTATGGCATTTGGCCCACCTTCTTCTATAAATGAGGTTTTACTGGAATAGCCACACCCATTTATTTACATATGATCTACGGCAGAATCAAGCATCTACAAGAGAGACATGACCTGCAAAGCCTACAGTATTCACAGGTATACCTCAGAGATATATATTCAATTCCAATCCACCACAGAGAAATGAGTTACACGAATTATTTCATTTCTCAGTGTATATAAAAGTTATGCTTACATTATGCTATAGTCTATTAAGTGTGCAACAGCATTATGTCTGAAAAACCAATGTACATAACCTAATTAAAAATTTTTATTGCAAAAGAAAAGGTAAATTGTTTCAAATAAATTGATTTTACACATTGAATACAATAAAACATAAGCTGTTCTGTGAAAATCTAATACAAAGTTAATAACATAATTCTCACCTAACAGGCACCCTTTTTTCCCAATGGTAAAGCTGACTTTAATTTTTCAGGAACTGAAATATTCCCTAGTCACATCTAACATTCAGAGAAATTCTCAGCTACTTCTTTAACTCAATAGATGTATTTTTCAATATCTATATATTTATTTATTTGGCTCCACCAGGTCCTAACTGTGGCATGTGGGATTGTCAATCTCTGTTGCAGGATGCAAAATCTTTTTTAGTTGTGGTGTGTAGGATCTTAGAAGAAAATTTAGTTGCAGCGTAGGACCCTGAAAGAAAACTATGATCAACCTTGAGTGAAGTGAATTTCGCTCAGTCGTGTCTGACTCTTTGCGACCCCATGGACTGTAGCCTACCAGGATCCTCCGTTCATGGAATTTTTCAGGCAAGAGTACTGGAATGGGTTGCCATTTCCCTCTCCAATGATCAATCTAGACAGCATATTAAAAAGCAGAGACATTACTTTGCTGACAAAGGTCCATCTAGTCAAAGTTATGGTTTTGCCAGTAGTCATGTATGGATGTGAGAGTGGGAGTATAAAGAGAGCTGAGCACTGAAGAACTGATGCTTTTAAACTGTGGTGTTGGAGAAGACTCTTGAGAGTCCCTTGGACTGCAAGGAGATCAACCAGTCAATCCTGAAGGAATTCAGTCCAGCATATTCATTGGAAGGACTGATGCTGAAGATGAAACTCCAATTCTTTGGCCACCTGATGCGAAGAACTGACCCCTTAGAAAAGACCCTGAGGCTGGGAAAGATTGAAGGCAGGAGGAGAAGGGGATGACAGAGGATGAGATGGTTGGATGGCATCACCGACTCGATGGACGTGAGTTTGAGCAAGCTCCGGGAGTTGGTGATGGACAAGGAAGCCTGGCATGCTATAGTCCATGGGGTCACAAAGAGTTGGACATGACTGAGCAACTAAACTCAACTGAACTGAATGTAGTATCTTAAGTTGAAGCAAGCAAACTCTTAGTTGTGGCTTACTGGGATCTAATTCTCAGACCAAGGACTGAACTCTGCCCCCTGCATTGGCAGCCTGGAGTCTTAGCCACTGGACCACCAAGGAAGTTCCTCAATAGATGTATTCTTTTTTTTTTTTTTTGAAGATTTATATCCCATATCTACATGGATGGCATTTAAGCAGGTATTTAGGCCAGTAGACTCCAGTTTCATTTATAATAAGATCGGTTGTTAGTATACTCCATTTCACATACCAAGTATCTTCCCATTTTTTTTCATTTATTTTTATTAGTTGGAGGCTAATTACTTTTACAATATTGTCACGGTTTTTGCCATACATTGACATGAATCAGCCATGGATTTACATGTGTTCCCCATCCTGATCCCCCCTCCCACCTCCCTCCCCATCCCATCCCTCTGGGTCTTCCCAGTGCACCAGCCCCGAGCACTTGTCTCATGCATCCAACCTGGACTGGTGATCTGTTTCACACTTGATAATATACATGTTTGATGCTGTTCTCTCAGATCATCCCACCCTTGCCTTCTCCCATAGAGTCCAAAAGTCTGTTCTATACACCTGTTTCTCTTTTTCTGTCTTGCATATAGGGTTATCGTTACCATCTTTCTAAATTCCATATATATGCGTTAGTATACTGTATTGGTCTTTATCTTTCTGGCTTACTTCACTCTGTATAATGGGCTCCAGTTTTATCCATCTCATTAGAACTGATTCAGATGTATTCTTTTTAATGGCTGAGTAATATTCCATTGTGTATATGTACCACAGCTTTCTTATCCATTCGTCTGCTGATGGGCATCTAGGTTGCTTCCATGTCCTGGCTATTGTAAACAGTGCTGCGATGAACATTGGGGTGCACGTGTCTCTTTCAGTTCTGGTTTCCTCAGTGTGTATGTCCAGGAGTGGGATTGCTGGGTCATATGGCAGTTCTATTTCCAGTTTTTTAAGGAATCTCCACACTGTTCTCCATAGTGGCTGTACTAGTTTGCATTCCCACCAACAGTGTAAGAGGGTTCCCTTTTCTCCACACCCTCTCCAGCATTTATTGCTTGTAGACTTTTGGATAGCAGCCATTCTGACTGGCGTGTAATGATACCTCATTGTGGTTTTGATTTGCATTTCTCTGATAATGAGTGATGTTGAGCATCTTTTCATGTGTTTGTTGTATCTTCCCATTTTATAGGGTGATAAAGTGCTACTATGTTTTGGCTACAATAAAAATGAAAAACCTTCAGAAGAATAGGCTTGCCAATTCGTATATCTTATGCTTATCAGTATAATTTAAACTTGCTCTATATTAGAACTATTTAGTACAAAACACAGCCCAACCTGTATTCTACCACGTAGAACCTTATGATGTTTCACTGTATGTGTCAACTTCACTGTGCATGGGATGCCCAGAGATTTGGTCAAACATTATTTTGGGTGTTTCTATGAGGATGCTTTTGAATGAGATTAACATGTAAATCAGTAGACTGAGTAGAGCAGACTGCCCTCCTTAATGTGGGTAGGCATCATCCAGTCAGTTGAAGGCCTGGATAAAACAAAAGGGTTGGCCTTCCCCCAGGTAAGACAGAATTTCTCCTGCTTGCCTGCCTTCAAACAGGAACATCAGTTTTTTTCTACTTTTGATTCAAGCAGAAACAGACTCTTCCTGGGTCAAGCCTGCTGATCTTCACACTGGAACTACACCATCAGCTCTCCTCAGTGCTCAGCTTGTTGACTCACCTCACATATTTTGGGACTTAGCCTCCCTGATCACGTGAGCCAGTCCCTTATATTTATATTTACTATACACGTACGTGAGCCTTCCTGGTGGCTCAGCAGTAAAAAAAATCTACCTGCAATGCAGCAGATGCAGGTTTGATCCCTGGGTGGGGAGTATTCCCTGGAGAAGGAAATGGCAACCCACTCCAGTATTCTTGCCTGGGAAATCCCATGCACAGAGGAGGGTCCATGGGGTCACAAGAGTTAGACATGATTTTGCAACTAAACCACCACCGTGTGTGTTTGTGTGTGTGTGTGTGTGTGTGTGTGTGTGTGTATCATGCTACCGATTTTGTTTCTATGGAGACCCCTGACTATACATAATTCAAATGATCTCCTATTGATTCTTGCTAAAGCATCTCTCCTAAACAGCTATACATGTGCCAAACCTTTCCCTTTCTTCCCCATCTCAAAAGGTATTGCGATTATCATCCCCTTTCTTCATCTCCCCCAACCCCCATCCCACAACCTACTGGAAATATTCCTACCCCATCTCTAATTATGTAGTTAGACTATGAACTGGCATCTTCTTGAAAATCCTTTCTACCCTCTAGGCCACTGTTGCTTGGCCAATGGGAAGGGAGGGACATCTGATCCAAGCTGAGACAACAAAAAGCTACACATACAAATGAGATTTTTTTTTTCAATTTAAAAACTGAAAGAGAGTTGCCTAAAGTCCCTTCCCACCAGCAGCCTTGCGCAGTGATCAGGCTTCAGAGACACAGCAAACACACAGGGCAAAAGCGAGAGCGGAAAAGGGCCCTGCTAACGACACCCATCCCTTGAGTCAGCCTCACCCCCCTCTCTCAGGCTCAGTCCCATCAACAAATAAATTCTCTTTTTGGCCTAAGCTGATCTGAGTTAGGTTTCAGTTGGGTGGAGCCAGGAAAGTGAAAAGAAAGTGAAGTCGCTCAGTCGTGTCCAACTCTTTGCAACCCCACGGACTATGGCCTACCAGATTTCTCTGTCCATGGGATTTTCCAGGCAGCAATACCAGAATGGGTTGCCACTGCCTTCTCCAGGGGATCTTCCAGACCCAGGGATCAAACCTGGGTCTCCTGCATTGCAGGAAGACACTTCACCCTCTGACTCACCCCTGTTGTATGCAAATAATTATGGAAATTTACATAATTGAACAAACTAACTTCAAGTGGTTTCTATAATCACTAGATAAACTGACAAACTTCCATAAATTGATATTATTCAAAATATTACATGTGTTCATTATCTGCCCTAAAAACATCACTGAGGCTACTTAAAATGCAAAGGTTACCCAGGAATACTCTCTCTTTGCTAATGTTTATAAGGGACTTTTTAAATTAGAAAGCACAATTAAAAACCATAATGAGCAAAAAAAAAAAAAAAAAACACCATAATGAGCTCCATGTTATCTGATGAACACTATAAGTCCCACTAAAAATGTTATATTAAAAAATATAACACAGTAATAAAAAATTCTATAAAGTGCCATGATCAGTGAAACTTTCAGGAAAATCATAATATTTATAAAATGGGGTCATCAATAAATATCTTTTTGGTATTTATAACTTACAAAACAAAGTTTAAGTTTAGTATTTTCTTAAACTCAGTTGGAGGA